>NC_055699.1:3360000-3660000 GCF_017639745.1 Melanotaenia boesemani | reverse complement strand
AACGCATTAAGTAGAATGTATCAGTCATGTACAGAATGTGTTTGTTATTTGGATTTAATGTGTCATTCACACAACATCCCATGGGGGAGGTCATTTTTCCAGCTTCAGTTCCTAGATTATTAGTATTCACAGTCTGCCAGCATGCTGTGGTGCAGGCCAAGAACTATACCTACTTTATTTCGTAGTCCAGAGCCTCTGTATTCTGGAGGCAACTGAACCCAGGGAAAGCCTAATGCTGTCGGACGAGTAGCCTACTCAACACACACACACACACACACAAATAGACAGCACACATATATTAAACATTTCTTCTATTACAGGAAAACTTGCTGCTGATCATATATCAGGACCATGCACGTTTCAGTGCATGTGCCCATTTATGCAGTATATGTGACAGTATATGTGTGTTTGTGTGTAAGAGGAAGAGAGAGAGAGAGAATGGAAAGCATGTAGACACACATTCCTGAGTGCATTTCACACGAGAGGCTGGACAGAACTTGTCACGGATATTCCTAGAAACAGTAGAGGACAGTGCACTCACACATAAATCTTTGTGAAACACACACACAAAAACACACAAACAGAAACTTACAGTGTTTTTCTGTGCCACCATGTCCTGAAAAAGCAGAAAAACAAAAGAAATATGTGTTTCAAGGCTGTAACTTATAGCGACACAGTGTATTTTAAACTGTCAGCAGAACTGCCTGTACTGCACACACGTCTGTAAATAACTTAGTGGATCACTTTGTTCTCAGGCTGTGTGAAGGAATGGCATCTCTAAACTCTGATTACACCAATGGCTGAGTCAAAGAGGTGTGTCTGTTTACCTTTAGTGACTGGGCTGTGTCGGGGTCCATGTCATGGTATAGGATGACGTTGTTGGCCATGTCGAAGCTCTCCCTCACACCCAAGTGGTAAAACAAGGAGGGCTGCCGAAACACATCGCTCATGTCCACAACAGCAATGTCTGGATAGAGGAAGCAATGTTAGCAACATGACATTTAACATTTTAAGAAAGGACACCTGAACTGAGATTTAAGCCTCTGAGCTCAAGTGAAGACCTGAAAGTTTAAAATTACAAAATGATAGTTTAAATCTCTAAAAGCACAAGCAGCTTCCAGCAGCTTGCTTTATAAGTCCCTGTTTCTAGACCTGCTTTATAAAAAAAGAATTAAAATGAAGAAAATCCTTCCTGGAACTGGAAGTTTTGCATTCCAGGAAATGGCAGCGCCTGCAGCGTTCTAAATGATTTGATGATGAAGCCAAGATGAACCACATCTTTCTTCTCAGGAAGCCTTCATCTACAGGCAATAATTACAAACACCCACTCTGCCAGTAATGGTTCACTCAGCTTGTCCAGACAGTGGACAAAAAGTACTATTTTTTGTTATTAAAGCAGACATGTTTTAACTACAGTATCATCTCAGTGCTGAGAGAAATGTCTAAAACTGTTTCATTTCTACAAGACTAATGGGACTTATATTTTCTGAAGAATGAGTGAATCCTGTTGATTGTGCCATCACCAACAGGTAAAAGTTAGTGCATTAAAATATCTGTGACCGTTCATGACTGTCAGAGGAAGAATCCCAATAACAGTGGCAATGCACTGATATTTCTTAGCTCCTAACAGCAGGTAAAGTTTCCTCTTTCAGTTCAAATATACAGTATATGCACTGACTGAATGGGTTGGCAACAGATTTGTAATTTCCATAGTTGTTCTTTGTTTCCACAGGACAATCTCTCTTGAAATGTTAATACTTTGGCTTGTTTAATTTCAGGCTGTGTTAATTATGGTAAATGGTCTGGTCTGTACTTATATAGCGCTTTTATCCAAAATGCTTTACATGTACGTCACATTCACACATTCACACACTGATGGCAGAAGCTGCCATGCAAGGCGCTCAACCACGACCCACCAGGAGCAATTTGGGGTTCGGTGTCTTACTCAGGGACACCTCGACAAGAGCTCTCTGGGCCGGGATCAAACCCCACTCTACCCACTGAGCCATGCCACCCCAAATGATTTTAGTTTGAGAGAAGTAGTAGTAGTCCCAACAGATAACAAACAAGGCAAAAAGAAAGGAACTGTAGTGGACATCCACAAAAGGAAAATTTAAAGAATTACTTTAAACTCTGTCTGAAAGAACCGTGGCTCAACGGAGCACATCTAACAGTAAGCTACTCAGATGTTTCACCAACCATTGTCTCATATAAAAAGAGCGTTTAAACAATGTTTATCTAATTTTGGTGAACATTCAAAGTAAATCTTAAAGATAAGCAAGCACTTTAGCAGTGTCACCCAGCAACAGCATATTTATTATAACATATGAGAGGAAGAGTGTCTGCTCTCAGCTCTTCTTCTGGGTCTGAGCATGCTGCTGCAGATAAATACAGATCATGACTAGACATGCAGTACAGTCGCACCAAGCTACCTCACCTGCCGCTGCTACCTGAAGCAAAGCTTCACCTTTCCTCCCTACAGCTGAGCTAGAGCCAGGCCCACCACTACAAGCACATTTACCTGCACAATTTCAGCGTCTTACTCCACACATACTTTAAACTGAGTAACATGAGATCTGGAATATAACACACCTATTTTAATCCTGTGAGCCTTGTGTGTATCTTTTAGGCCACAACCATAATGAAATGAGTACATTTCTGTAACCACAAGATCTATTTGATTACTTTTGGAGTCATAGTAAAAAGAGAAAACTCGTGAGATTTAAGATGTGTAAAAATCAGTTTATATGTTACTGGTGAAGAATAAATCAAGATGACACAAAGCACAAATGAAAAAAGCTTCACTTGACTTGCCTAATTAAAAAAAACACTTTCAGGATTAATATAAATATCTCTTTGGAATGATGCAGCTGTAGCTGTAAACCTTTTATGGAAATCCATCCGGGCTTTGTCGACATATATCAGTAAAGTCATGCTTATTCAAAACTTGCTAATACAAAAGCTTTTATTTTTTTACATGTCATGACAGGATCATGTCTCAGACGGAATTAAAGCATAAAAGGTGACTGAGTGGTTATGTGGGATTACTTAGAAAGAAATTTGTTGCTAGATATGTTTGTGTTTCACCTGTTCTGGCAAGTTTAATTTCAACTGACTTTCTCATGACTCATTTGACTCAGATTATCTTTGTGTTTTGGCTTCATTTGCTTAAGATGATCCCACCAGCCCTGCAGATTTTATAACTAAACCTTCCAGCTGTACCCATGTTGTCTGCAACAGAGGTGTAGACAACAGCACGTGGTATAAATAACTGGCAATTAAAAAGCTCCACAGAGCAGCTCTGATTTCGCTGCCCTGATCCAAGAAGGAGCTGTAAAGAGTGTCTGGTTTTCATGATGAAGACAGAATGATGAATAACATGAATGAAAACTAACTGTGAAACAGAGATGACTTTCCATTCTGGGGTTACACAGGGTCACCCAGTTATAGGTGGTGGCAACAGAAGACAGTAAAGTTAGCAAACAAATACAGTTTGTATCATCATGTTAGAGAGATGCTGATTTCTTTTAGATGTGTTGACAAGTTCAGTTTAAGATGAATGTACAGTAAGAGAAGACAATCTTGAGGATTTAAATCCATTCATGTAGCAAAACCTTCCCGGCAGTGTCACTGAGCCAGTAAAGACTTGTTTTTCAGGTTTTAAACAAAACTGTGAGGGGATGAGAATCAAATAGGAATTTCTCTTTCGTTTTAAACCCACATTTTCACACTGTCTTCTCTAAATAAGTAAAACGAAGCAGTGACATACTGGATGTCCCAGTAAAATAGTCAATCATTGCTCAAACAGGAATAAAATGCACTTCTTACAGCCCATTTATTTTACAGCTCTTCATGTTGAAATTTTATGAGGGATGTGCAAATATATCGGACTAAAATCAATACTGACTGGCATTTAGCTTATTGACAGCAGTAATATGATCAGTAAATAGGATAATGTCAGCTGATTGTAGCATCTCATGTGTATTTAAAAGTTTTTGTATGACAGATAAAAGTGGCTGGAATATTTGAAAACAGTTTTCATTATGCATATTTAATATCTCCCTGATACTAGAGACATATATGACTAAAACAATCAGTATGAGCCTGTGGTTTATAACATCTGTGTTAAAAATAGTTCCTGGTAAAATTCTGAAGGGCTAAATTCTGCTGGGCTGATTTTCAACACAAAGCTCTTGACCAAGTGTCAGTATGTAGTGAGCTGGGAATAAAAATGAGTGAGTGATGATGTTTTTCTTAAATGGTACTTTTACTCAAGTAAAGGGTCAGAGTCCTTCATGCACAGTGAAGCCTGCAACCTTTACACAAACTTTTGCACCTGCAGTAACAATAAAAGCCCTGTGTTTTGCAGACAGTGTGTGTTTGTCAGCAGTAAAATTATTTATTACTGACTGTACACACTGTGAGTAGGGATACATGTTACTCTATAACTGCCATTGTCCAATTTGCATAGATTTACCACGTCATGTGTTTTGGCGGCGCTGGATTGTCTCTTAGCAACACAATTTAAAGATTATCTAAGTTTTTGGGTGTCACTCTCTCCAAAGATCTGAGCTGGCAGTCAAACACTAGTAACATTGCTAAAAAGGCTCGCCAGCGTCTCTTCTTTTTAAGGAAATTAAAAAAATTCACTCAAAGCAAAACTATTCATTTAAAGTTTTATCAGTGTAGTATCGAAAGTCTTCTTACCAGCTCTGTCACTGTGTGGTTTGGCAATTTCACTGTGAAAGAAAAGAAAACTTTAAACAGAGTGGTTCGCTCTGCTCACAGGACGATAGGCTGTGACCTACCAGTCCTGGAGGACATTTACAAATCTAGACTCTTAACAAAGAGCTTTGCAGACCATCAGTGATCCCTCTGGCCACCCTGCTAAAGATCTCTTGCCCTCAGGGAAACGATATTGCGCTATTAAATGCACTACATCTCGTCATACTAAAAGTTTTTTTTTTTCCACAAGCTGTCGTGACTTTGAACAGTGCACTTTGAAATACCTCAGAAATGCACTTTACTGTTTTAGTTACTTCTTGTATTGCCATTTATTTATAGTGTTTTTATTGTTTCTTAGTAGTATGTGTCCATGTGTTGTATTTTTAGGCTTGTGTTTCGTATGTTTTGTTTTGTCTGTTAAATGTTGACAGTGCACTTTAAGTTCCTTGCAACTATTTTCCAATGTGGTTTCTTTTCTGCCAATGGCAAATAAACGGAACTGAACTGAACTGGACAGGTTTTCATGAATATTTTCAGGAAATCTCAGAAGTGGAGCAAGAAACAATTTTTTTTAGGATTGTTTTAGAATTTTTTAAAGGATTCTTTACTATTGGGAGATGGGGATAATTTGCCATTAGAGCTTCTACTTCAAAAATAATGCCCACAATCATTGGCAAATACAAATTGCAGTGGCTTGGTAAAAGTCTGCGCTCTCTGAGAGCATCTAGTTTCCTAATGCTTTGGACATATTGTCAAAGCTGATATAGGACCTATATTTATAATAACTGGGAAGGAAGACATGAAGCAGCTTTCATTTACAAGTGGCATTACATTAGCCAGTTACCGTACAGGCCATGTGACAGCCATCAGGACTTGCTGTGAAACAAAACAGTTGTGTGATCAGAGCCCATTTCCTTGCACAGTGACGAAAAAAATCCAGGCTTTAACTGGTCGTGTTGTGATGTAGTTGACTGTGGTGATGACATCAGTGAGGCTCAACAATGAGGCTGCAGTTTAAGTAGAAGACACCAGCTGCATTTTGGATTGGAGTGGAGAAAGATTATCCATTGCTGGCTAAGAGAGCCCTGGCCCTTCTTCCTATTGCCACATCCTAACTATGTGACATGGGTTTTTCTGATGTGGCCTCAGTCAAGACAAAATACATGAGCTGAACTCAGAGTGGCACCTCACAGGTGCAACCCATATTTAAGAAGACTGGCAGCAACAAGCAGGCTCATACCAGTCACAAAAAATATTGGTGGATTAAAGGTGTAATTTTTGCACAACAAACCTTTATTTTTATTTTTTTTTTATTTATTTATTTATTTTACCTCTCAGGGAGTCATTCATGTTTTCAAACCCATTTTGCACAGAGAGGCAATTTTTGACAAATGTATTTATATGAATGTTGAATATTTATAGTGTAAAAAATAGAAACCTGTTACACTGAACATAACTACACTGTTACACTGCTTGATATTACACCGACAGCAAAGAATACTGTTAAACAGTAAAAAAGAAAATGTTGCACTTGAAATAATCTCACTGTAAAGGTGGATTGTTGTTTTGATATTTAAATTTTGTCGTAGTTTATTTTGTTGCAGCCTATAATTTACTGCAGTATACTTTTATTTCTTCAACTGTTTAAAAAAGGTTGATGTGTGAAATAAACCGTACAGAAGTTTGCAAACAAAATATGTGTGTCTGGTTGAGGTGTGTGTGTGTTCAAAGGTGGGGTTGGGGTTAGGGGCGCAGAATTTTCCGTATAAACCAGAGGGGGCCCAACAACAAAACTTTGGGAACCACTGCGATAAATGCTCTTAAAGTCCACTTGTCCAAGAATCATCGAAAGGCCAGAAATTCAAATTTTAATGATCATTTTAACTGTCAGCTTTGTGACTTTTTTTTTTCACTCATGCACAGTGCACATTTAAAAAGTTAATCACAGGATCCAGCATCCATATAAAGACTTTAACTTTCATAGAATTTTCTTATAGAAACAAATGGTACAGATCAAATAAATGGAGGATGTTCAAGCTAGAAATGGATGCTGGTAATTTATCCAACAAAATAATCCTATTGGAGTTTATGTCTCCAAGCACTCCTAATGAGGAGAGTGATGATTTCAGCACTGAAGAGCTTCATGATATCAAGAATCTGTTGGAGCACAAGATTGCATCACTTTTTTTTTTGAAGATGCAAACAATCCTTCATGTTCTAGAAAGTTCTGTTCAAGACATCATACAGCAGCCCTTAAGGACATGTGAACTGTCCCAGCCACTGTTGCATAATTCAGTCAGGGATATTCTGAAACAACACACAAATGTTGATGATTAAACTAGGAGACAGGTTGCCAGAATAATGTCATAACAAGGTTGTGTGGAAAGGATGGCTTCTTATCAACTACAGAAAGGAGAGCAGCTTATCTTGGCAATTCGCCTGCAGGGAGAGCTGTTCTACGGAGGATGTTGTCTCCATAGCACTTCACACCACCCTGACTCACCTGCAGCATCCAAACACTTATGTTAGGATGTTGTTGTGGACTTCAGCTCAGACTTTAACACTGTTCTCCCGGACATGCTGGCCCTGAAGCTGCACAACCTGGATCTATCAACATCACTCTGTGCCTGGATCAGGGACTTCCTCACCAACAGGCCCCAGGTGGTGAGGATAGGGAAGTCAACATCTTCATCACTGATCCTCAACACTGGAACACCGCAGGGTTGTGTGCTCAGCCCTGCCCTCTTCATCCTCTTCACACAGGACTGGTCTGCCATCCACCCCACCAACATGGTTGTGAAGTATGCAGGCGATGCCACTATGGTGAGTCTCATATCCAACAATGATGAGACCCACTTCAGAGAGGAGGTCCAGAGTCTCACAAAATGGTTTTTCAAGAACAATCTGGTTCCTAACATCAACAAGACAAGGAAAGTCAGAGTAGATTATAGGCAGTCTAGAAAGACTGAGCACGCTCCTCTCTGCATATACGGAGAGGCAGTGGAGCCTGTGGACAGCATTAAGTTCTTGGGCATCCACATTTCCTCTAAACCTCTCCTGGACTGTGAACACTTCACATCTGGTGAAGAAGCCCAACAATGGCTCTTCTTTCTCAGGAAGTTGAAGAGGACAGGACTGTCTTCTCAGCTGCTTGTAAAATGTGACGGTGTGGTATGGCAGCTGCACAGCACAGAACAGAGGAACTTAACCCAAGTGGTGAGGGGGGTTCGGGGATCGTGGGCCGCCGTCTACTAGATCTGGACTCCAGCTACACCTCCCGAGTCCAGAAGAGAGCCAGACGTATTGCAGCCAACCCCACCCACTGGGGCAACCCTTTTCATCAGGAAAGTGGTACAGGAACATTAAAACCACTACAAAAAGACTCATTTTTACACAACACTGTTTCTTTGTAAAACGTAAATATTTTTCCTTTGTTTTTGGAAAAAAAAAAAAAAAAGCATTTACACAACAGTGGAATGAAAACTGTATCCATGCAGGAGAAAACACAAAGAGGACAAGAAACAATATAGTGAGCATGCCAGGCCTCTAGTGGGCAGTAACTTTGAAATGACACACCCAGGTGGGTACAGCATCCTCATCAGACCACCACTGCTGCCATTGCTGTTGCTGTGCATTTCGCGGGTTAAGCAGGGGCTGAGTGCGCAAGTGCAAGATGAAGTGAAATACGTAATTGTTCCACTTCCAGTTTACACTAACTACACTTTACACCGGATTCTCGTGTTGAGAATTTCAGCCTGGAGGCCTTTGCGGTTTTACCCACCCAAAACTCCACTCCACTGTTACCATGTAAACAACAGGCCAGAACGCAACAAAACCTTTACAACACTTAATGTCTCAGAGTTGTAAACGGGGCCTCAGAGACAGCTTCTTCTCCAGAACTGTGAAAGCAATAGCACTCCCTCTAGTTCAACACTTACAACCACCTCCACCACCAGAGTACTCGCACACATGCACCCAACCCTCCACAGCCACACACAATGGCCACGATTACATGGTGGTTTTTTTATTCTGAATTAATTATTCAGAAGTGAATAATTCAGAATTAAAGTATTCTCCTTCCCGTTGACATGGAAATAGTAATTCTGAATTGAGATTTACATGGAAAACACATTTAATCACCTTTATTTAAAGATCTGGGGGTTGGGAAAGGTTCTGATGGGACGGGGCGGACATGACGTATTTACTTCTACTGGAAGTAAACAAACTCCTGTTCCTCCTTCTTTTCTCTTTGTCTACAACATGGAAGACCACAAACCTTCTCACACACACATACACACACACACACACACATTCACACACACACACACACACACACACACACACACACACACACACACACACACACACACACACACATATAAACAAACCTCTAGGATGCACTTTACCCACCCTGTAAATATTACTCTGTGTGCTGTGATTTCTTCTTATTTTCTGTAAATATAGAGGTGTTCTTATATTTTTTTACATATTTAATATTTTTTTAACTTAGATATGTGCCTATTATATTTTTAAACAAGCACCGTGGATGATTCAGCAAAGAAGCGCTAGAAGACATTATCAGAAGAATAGAGGAAACAAAAGAGCACCAGAGAAAGAACAAGAGATAACAAGGCAACCCTAATGTCCACCCGGTGCATGTGAGTCGTGACCTCCACAACGTTTCGCCTTCGTTTTGATCAATGGTTTGGTTCACACCGGGTGTTGCTCAGTGCGTGTCAGAAGCATCCCAGAAGCATCTTGTTGCAGCTCTCTGCTAAACATACACAGCAATCTATTTTTGACGAAACACACATTCAGAACATGTCAAACTCAGCAGTTCAGATGGGGGCAGACAGGAAATCAGACACAAAACAGTGTAAAAGCTTCCAGTCATTTTCAAAATAAAAGCCCCTGTGCAGATTTGCTGAACAGTGTAAACATTACATCATTAACCAGTCAGGGAGCCACAATGTTTCATGGACGACAAGACGTTTATCCTGGAAGTGGAGAATCACAAGATTCTCCACTTCTCCTGTTTTTTTGTGATCTCACTGATCCTGCTATGTCGTGGGCGCTCCGCACCTGACATTCATGAAGTGGATTGACACGCCACGGAAATCAGAACATAAATCACGGCACAGCCGTAACAAGATGCACACACACCTGGTGGAAATTGGGTGTCAACATAAGACTGTTTTTTACTGTCAGGAAAGAGCTCACAGCACAGGTAGGATGCAAGATGGATGCTGAATTAGCCGTCGATAGGGGGCACTGAGAAAATGACAAAAGTTAAGTAGTGCATCTTTAATAGAGAAACAATATCTACTGTTGTGTATGTTCCTTTTCCTGCAATGTTATCACTGTATTTCATACCTGATTTTAAAGAAATACTTTAGATACACTGAATCATGCTATCAAGTCCTTCGCATCTTCTTTTCACAACAAAATGACAAGCCTCAGCTTATTGCCCGGGCTTTTCTATCAAACGGACCATAGGTGGAAATGGCCAAGAAAACTGGACTTTAATTAGACTGCTTACACTACTCATTGGCCATGAAATACTGGAAGAAAAAAATGCAGGGAAAATGTTCATTCTCAATGTACATATTCAACAAAAATATTGTTTTGTGAGTTGGCTGTTGCAACCAGACAAACTGATGAGTCAGTTCACTTCCTTGATAGCAAAGTGCAAGAACACAGGGAACTGCTGCAGGCTACATGTCCTGATTTTAGATTAAGTTCACTTTATTGAGCATTATCATCACCTGATCACGGCCTTTGGCCCACTCATAGATTTCTGGACCATGCGTTCCTTAAGTGCGCTACTGGGAATAGCGTGACAGCTTCCGATTTGTAGCTCTGACACCGGCTACGAAGCACCAGAAAATGTTGGCATAAAGATTTGTATTTTGTAACTTTCCTTGCAGTGGCTCAGCAACCAATTATTTTTGAGGACATGTATATTTTAAATGAAATAATTGCTGTTTTTATTCCCAAGATGTTAGCACATGTGACCTTTGTCATTGAGTCGGATATAAGAAAGGTCATCCTGGATACAAGGTCTGCTACAGTGGAGGATTTGATCAGTAAACTTACAACAAAATTGGGACCTAATTACAATTTCTGTCTGCAGTTCAAAGATACAGAATTTAGTTATGAACTATACAAGCTAATAGATATTCATGAGCTCCAATAAAAACACTTAATCTGGTAAGTGTTTCCTCATCTCATGGAATCCAGAGTGACACACACAGTTCAGCAGACACGAAAATCCTCTCAGCATCATCTCAGGCCGGAATTTTTTTAACCTTGGTTGGCTTTGCAAACTTTTCAGTTAAAGTTGAGCACAGACTTAGACGAGGAAATTGGCTGTGTCTTCTAGATGGCACGCTCCTGAAAGTATCACAGGAGCTGAAACACGAGAGACTGGCTGAAAGCATGTTTAGCTACACATCATATGCTCAGTTTGAAAGTGTTGCACTAACACTGATAACCAAACAACCCTCAAGCTCATGCTGTAGTAGTTGGAAAAATAGTCTGAAATACAAAATGGCAAATTACAGAACAAAGAAAAAAAGATCAGAATGCCTTGTTGTTGCAATAAATGCAGGAAAACGTGGAGAACAAGCAGCAGTAGGAAAACCAGCAAACAAGAACTTTAAGAGGGTGAAGAAAGGTGAACTAAACTTCCTGCTGAACCTTCTAGAAGCATGTAATCTAACAGCTCTGGAAGATACCGGCAAAGATTTGCTTAATGAAATGCAGAAGAGAACACCAAATAGGCAGCTTATAAAACAAAAGATGACGTTTGCACTGAGACGAAAAGAGGTGGTAGAGTTTGAACCTGAGTTTGTACACTGGCCTGCTCTTTTAACTGAAGATCAGATATTTAAGTACATGTTTATATATTTTTTCTTTTTCCAGTATTGAGATATATATGATACAGATATTCATGGTGGAAATCCAGCCACAGTATTACTTTTCCTAAAATATGATGTTTGTCTATTCCTAATGTCTTTCAGGTGTGGATGGAGCTCAACAGAATAACAGAATTGTGGGAAATATATATATAATACTTTTTTAAATTTTATTTATGGAATTATGGATTATGTAATTTACATAATCTTGCTGGACCTGACCGGACGGGACAGAAAATAGGAGAATAGTGAGAACAGATCATTTCCTACGGCTTTTACAAGAAAGCAAAGCTGACAATCATCAGGACCTCCTCAAATAAATGAAAAACCAAAACAACAACAAAATAAAAACAAAAAATAAATAATAGAAAAAAACTAAACTAGCAAGCATGTATAAACGAGCATGTATTACAACAACAACCAAAGTAGCAGAAACACACACAAAAAATGACTAAACGCCTCTTGGTGTGTAAACCCACTGCACAACTCAGTGACTGTGTCAGCATGAGGAAGGAAGTATGAGGTATGAGGAGTGATCAGAGACGAGTGTGATCATACAAATGCAACTAGGCCTCTACGGAGGCTAGAGGCAGACTAGGGCAGCCCAGAGACTCAGGCAGTCAGTAGCAATCCCAGAACACAAACCCAAGCCACTGCACCACAAAGACGAACACTGACCCACCCAGAGGGCGGCAGGGGAGGGCCACGACCGTAACCCCCTGTGGTCACAGGGCAAAGGCCCTGGTGGGCCAAGATCGGCAGCCCCCAGGGTGGCCAGAGCAAAGGGCACCGGGCCCCCAAGAGCCCGGAAGATGCTGCACCTGATCACCAAATCTATGAAGCTCACGTTCCAGTTCATCCAGCAGGTTTTTCTCATGTTGGGTCATAGTGAGTTGAATCTAAAGATACAGATATTAAAAAACCTGCTTGAAATGTTAAAAAAAAAAAAAAAAAAAAAAAAGCCATCACCTAATATTTTTCAGTCAGTTCACATGTAACCAAAGTCAAGTTTAAAAGTACTTCATTCTATAGTTCAGTTTTCAAACAAGGCCAATGTAAGGTGCTGCCACACAAGCTATTTTAGTTGTACCTATTCCAAATATGCAATCATTTAGAAAAAAATGTATATTATTTTTTTCATACATTATGTACTATATTTATTATTTGTTCGTGTTAAAGAGAACTCTGCATCCTGAGCAGTGTATCTCAAAACACAAATGTACATGCAGGCCGCACAATTTATATTAACTAATAAAATTAGGTAGTGATAGTGTCAGATTGTCAGTAGGATTGACAGTGTCTGTCCGATGATGGAACTAGCAGTGACCTTCTCCCCATAGTACCTGATATCAGCCATATTTTAAGCTCGTGAAGTGCACTTATTGATGCTTTCACCTCAATCGGAGGTAAGCTCCACCCTCTGAGAGTAGTGTGTATAACCCCTTTTACAAACCATATCCGCACCCTAACGTCCCGACCCGCACCCGTTGGTGGAAGCGAGGCTTACAGTATGTGCTCTTTTGCTTTGGGACATTAAAAAGTTCAACGTGCGCCACTGTAATGCTTTAATAGCTTTATTTATATGGTGATGATTATGACAATATTAGGCTGCTGTTGCTTGCCCTCTTGTTTTTGCTTCTTTTCTTTTTTTAGTTTATATCTGTAGGATTTGCTAATAAGTTTCCAAAGTAACTAAGTACTGCAGAGAAAAAATCTGGAGCCGCCCATTTCGATTTGCAATAAAAACTGGTGACACAGAGCTCATAAAAACAATTATTTTCTCATGTCAGCGATCAAACAGCCGGACTGTAACACACCTGCATCGTAGAAACTGTCCAGCACTGATGTTTCTCCAAAGTCCAGCCTTCCGAATGTGACGGTGGTGAGCAGCGCGCTCTCCGCGTCGCAGGCTCTCTGCAGGCACTGCAACGCTCCGGACTCCGGGCTGCTCGCCATCACCGACTTCAGCCCGTCGTTCAGGACGTACACGACCCGCAGGGAGCGTTGCTTGGCTATCAGGCAAGGGCTGGACACCTCGCACCTCTCCCGGTCCCTGTCACGCTCCAGCGCGCAGAGTGCCGGGGAGTGCTCTCCAACCATGTCGGTGATCTGCGCGCTTTGTCCCGTCTCCATAGCGAAAATATGGGAAGTGACTCTGCTTTATTGACCTCCTTCCCTGTCCACTTTCTGTCCACTTCTCCGCCCTCTTTATTCTGTCTGCTCCTCCGTCTTGTACCCCTCTCGCTCACTGGAGACCCACCTGTCGAGGCGAAGTTGGTCCTCCCGCATCTCCGCCTCATTAACTCATATCGGCTGCCGATTATCTCGCACCACGACGTCCGCTTTGCCCAGACTGGATTCGACCAGATCACTGAAATTAAGAGACGGGGGCACAGATGTCTGAACAAAAACTAATCCAAAACTGAAACTGTTGTTCTTTGATTTGCAGTTTTGCCTGGTTTTAAGTTTCCAACTGGAGGGCGCTGACAAACAGCTCCTGGCCAAGTATGAAATGTTATCGCTGTGTCTCCAGCCGTGTATATATATAACCGTGTCCTTCTGGTCCCTTCATACCCACTGCGAACAGCAGCCAATTTACTATCAGCTGTGTTTTCCAGCAGCAAAGAAATTCAGCAGGGATCTGAAGTGATTTTATGTTTTCCAAATCATTTATTATCGTGAAGGCAACGGTCCTACAGACTACTCTGGCACATGAATAAATACTCTCCATTATTACGCACTGGTGTCACCTGTTAATACTGAATTGGGTGGCACCCAAGAGCTATCCACCACACTGTGAGAGGTCAGAGACTACAGATCCATGTGTTCCCAAAATGGGCGCCAACTTGAGTACTGGGATAGTAATGCTTACAATAATTCTTTTATCGCCATTATTATAACTTAAACTTTGCTGGAGCTGTCTTTTTCTCTGTGTAATAGAAGAAAAAATAAATAAATCTATGCCTACTTCTGCAACTGCAACCACTTGGTGATCCTGATATTTTAATCCTTACAGGTAGTTCTTGAAATACAGGAAGGAGTTGATTAGTTAACTACAACTTTTAATAATTAATTCCAGCTGTTGGCTGCTGTACAACTTGATTTTGGATTGATAATGAATGTCAGCAAAGATCAGGTTGGCCTTTGTTAAAATCATGTACCTGTAAACTACAGCGACTTGCCTCTACATCAGTAGTCTTATTGAAAACCTACTGTAACTTAAGTGGGTACAGAAATATAATTAATTTAACCTGGGATCTTTTAGTTCATCGAATAAGCCTTGAGACATGTAAGTTCTGAGTGCTGTTAGTAAAAAGAGACTTAATTTTTTTGTTTATTTACCAACAGACATGGAAAAATTTCCCCTTGCTTAATTTTTCATCCAGCATGTGCTCTCTATTAGCTGTATTTTTGGTTTCCACCATATGGAAAATCAAAAAGTGGTGTTTTGGGATATATTTTTGTGTTGCAGTAATATATGTGACCACTTGGTGGTGACCATAGAGTGTAACTAAAAGAAAATGCAACTACCAGGCTTGAGAAATAAAGGCAATCACACTCGGCAACAACTCAATGTCAACATAAGGCTGCAGCCAACGGGTTATTATCACCATGGTAACCTTCAATTCTTACCAGTTTATGGTGTACAGTTATATGCATGTATACAACATTCTTTAGATCTCATGTCTCTGGTTTGACAGTATTAATGACATAGCTAAAATTTTCAAGTGTTTATGCTTACGACAAACCCTATTAGTGAAATATAGCTCCGGTTGTGCTGACCAAGTGAAATACTTCCGCTTCCCAAATTTTATGCTATTAGTAATAAACCAGGCTACATCATAGCGGCTGTGTTCTGCATTGGTAAGTGGTTAACTGTCTTTGTGTGACGTGAAGTACGTTGCTGTTGCAGAAATTCTGTGCTTTCCGTAAACACTGAAACAACTTCTGCTTTTGTTCTTTCAGACCTTCAGTGACCTAAGAGCGCATGTAGTTTCTGTAACGGCTAACTGTACACAACCAATACATTAAAAAAAGATTAACAAAGAGAATTAAACTGTTCTCTCCCCATATACAGCATATGCCGGGTACAAACAAAAGTACATTTTACAAGCTGGGAATTAAGAAACAAAAGAGGCATACATACAGTACATAATAGTATCTTTATTACACTGAAATATAAAAGTATATAGATTTGTCACTATCCTGGAGAGAAAGGACCAAGTCAAGAAAACAGCTTGTCGTCTCAGTTGTAGCAGTTTTCTATTTGTCATACGAAAGACAGAAAGAAAAGAGAAGAAATAAAGATTTGGAATCAAAAACAGGAAGGCCACAGTGACGGGTTGCCATAGATTCTGTGCACATATAAGGGAGGCAAACTGCCACACATGCTGCCACACACATGCATACACACTCGTTTAAAATTCCTTTACCAGTATGGACCTGCCACTACATTCCACCAATACGTCTTCAGAGTAACCTTTTACCTGCATCAGAAGCATGAGCTGTGCATGAATCACAGTTTAATTCATTTTATTTTATTAGGATGTGAAACCACCAGCACAGGTGTTTAAGTTCTCTGGAATTGTGTTATAAAGGTGCAAAGGAAAATTTATGCACAGAAGGATTACCCATGACAAATACAGGTGTTTGTGCATGTATTTTTTTTTATCTTCCAGCCACATAGGAAATCATTTGTTTCTTTAAAATGTGCTTTATTGGGCGTTTGTCTATAGTGCTGCATTAAATTAACTAATTCTTCCTGTAGAATGACAGTAAAACTAAGCAATTAAAACAAGAAACAGATGATAACTTTCAACAGACCTGGGGCACATTATTACTTCAACTGCAGAGTCACAGACCTTTGTATTTATTTTTCATGTTTGCTGAGTTTAATTGTCCTAAATAAGAATCCTTACTTGGACCTATTTCTGTTTGTGTAGAGAGGCAACACTTCCTTTAACTGTTTAAAATGAAAATTTCTCTGCTGCTTTGGTGGATGGAGGCACTTCTGCACGGACACTACGAGACATCTGCAAAGCAAAGTGGATCAGAATGAATAAATCAAATGCCAGTATTTTGTAAGGACTTTTCTGCCTAAATTTGGAGGCCGTTTTTTCCCCCATGTCCACCCTGGGCCATTGTTATAAACCTTAATACCCCTTTGAAAAGACAACTTGTGTTGTAATTATCGCTCATTTTAAATACAAAAAAATACAAGAAAAAACTTGAGATCATCATCCCATCCCACAAGAAAACAAACTGTTTGTCGCTACTTCATTTCCCAAACAAAGTCTGAAATTTGTAAATCTCATGAATGTGGAGATTATTTATTTAATGTTAATTTTTTTGTGCTTCCATCGCCTCCAAAACTCCTGATCTTTTAACCTGTATTAACTTATTTCTTGGTGATGGGCGGTGACTTTTTCAGGTATCTCTGTCATTGGAGAAACTTAAACTGTCACTTTTACATGTAATTTATTTACAGATGATATAAAGATGTAAAACTACCAACCTTAATGCTAAGCCAAGCTAACCAGCAAGCTAATTAGCACCTAAATCACATCAGCTGTTTCAGTGAGACTGTTTAGGAAAATTCTGATAATCTTTCGAGTTCATTCCTCTTTGAGATGTAGCCAATTAAAAACAATTTTAAAAAAATGGAAGTATACATGCTCAGAAAATTTCCCTTTGATTCAGTCACTTGCATTTTACTTTAAAATCATTGAGTACAATTTTTTATAACACAGGAATGAATGCAAAAATGTTCCCTGCAAGTTTAAACTCTATGTCTATGTTTGATGTTCACAAATTCAAAAGAACTGAGGATGCTAGTTTTCATTGGATGCTGACCAACTAAAATCAAGGAGGCTTTATAGGTGAGGTAAACTGAGTTTATACACTCCTAAATAAGGAGTTTTGGACTGTAAATCATGTAAAGATATGCAAGTATAGACCCAATACCATTTTAAACCACTCATAGCCTAGCTTATATAGCTAAAGCTGCATTTGTGCTAAGTTGTCAGGTAGTTTTCCAAGGAACTGATGTTTTCTTCAGTTCTGTTTCCACAGGAATCAGATAGGTCATACTGGTCAGCTGATCTCAAAAAGCAGCAGCAGTTTGGCTAAATTGGTTTTTCCAAGGGACCACACAAAATTCTGGTGACTTTTAAACCCTGTCTCCTTGTATAAACAGATATTGTATGCATGCTTGCTTATACATGGCCTGCGTTTTGTCATTGGTCCCTCTGACACAGATAAAAAAAAATGTTTCCAGTTTATGGCACCAGTGAACAGCTGGGACTAGAGCCAAGCAGGATCTTTATTCATGATCTGGGTCTTCTGGTGTAAAACAGGTTCAGCGCTCAGAAGATTTCCTGCAGTGAAAGTGCAGCTTATGTGCATTTTCAAAAATGTCCCTGCTTTGAAACTTGAACAACTAAGTCCCTCACAAAGCAGGAAAAGAAGGAACGCTCACACACACACACACACACACACACACTCACACACAGGTAGGAGGTGAAGGCCACAGAGTGGACGCAGAACAGCACAGAGGTCATCTGAGCCGACCGAGCTACAGAGGTCGATGTTTCCTTCACTCAGAAAAAGTACCAGTGATTTTCACTGCCGCTCTGTGTCCTTGTTCTGTAACCGTGGCAACACGCAGCAACAAGCCAGCCAGTACCAGTGGCACAGCAAGCTCCAACAAAATAACAGTAAACTGAACAGAAAAGCCTCAATTAGAAGAAAAATCAAGACGTAAACAAAGGATAAGGCGGCGCTGGGGGGTGGGGGTGGGGTGGTTGCTGATTTCCATGGTGCAGAAGTGTTGCTGATCGTGATGACCGTTTGGCACAAACTTTGTTTTTGGCTGTGTCAAAACCAATAATGACAATGTTTTCAAATAGTGGCCTCGGATGTGATCATAGTGGGCCGATAAGGATGCAATGGTCCTCATTTGGACAGGCTCTTCTTTATGTGCTCTATTTCCACCTGCAAAACCAAGGAAAAGATACTGTTTGCTCATTTTTCTATTTTATGTCCCATTATCAGATTAAAACAATGCTGGTATTATTTGCATTAATAATTTAATATTTTAATACACTGAAAATCAGTATTTTTTAGTTTCTATTTACAGTACATGGGTAATGACTGTTTATTACCATAGACACATTAAAGGGCTCACCTGTAAACTAATACGCATCTTTTTCTCCTCGTCCAGTGCGCTGGCCAGCTGCTTCATCTCTTGCCTGAAATATACCAACGCAAATGGCTCATTTTGTGCAAATTACCAAAAATCCTTCAAACACACTTCAGCTCATGAGACAGATATGTCACCTGTGCTGGCTCTTCAGCAGGTCTATGGAGGCTCTCAGGTCTCTGAGGTGGTTCCTGAGCTCCTCCAGTGTTGGGGGAGTCAGTGGTGAGTGTCGGAGCTCGGGGGAGGGGGTCTGACCCGCGGAGGAAGATGGGGAGATGGGGCGATGGCTGGAGCTTGGTGGGGTCAGGATAGAGGGCTTGGGCAGCGGTGCTTTACTGTCAGGTACCTAATACAAACACAGATCAGGGATTTGACATGCTTATGAATTATTCACTTAGTGTCCTTTTGCAGCACATCTGTTTACATGCCTGCAACCTGAATAAACTTTGGTTTACAATTAAAATAACAGAAACTGTGCCAGAGGCAAAATGTGTCAGGATCTAGCTGTATAACCTGGTATTCTGATAAGATTTATTATTTTTAAAAGCAAAAATAGAGTAAAAAAGTGAAAAATGCATGAATGTGTGCTTGACTCATTAACATATTATTGTGTAGTTTGGCGCCCTCTGTTGAGAGAAATGGTGCAAGGTGGTGCAGCGGTCTTACAGGGATAACAGGAACTCCTTTCCTCAGAGAAACATCTACAGGTCTAACAGACACCGATTCATGCTCATCCTTTCCTCTCTCCTTCTCCTTCCTGTCCTCCACTGTTGGAGAGTCCAGGTCCATACTGGACAAAGACGCCTGCCAATGAGACAAATGTGTTTACATATTACTGTGCTAATCACTAAGATAAATAAAGCATCCAACAGCACTGAGGATTTTTCCTGACTGCCAAGGGTCCACAACAAAAACAAAACAGCGACTTAAAAGTTATATTAAAAAATGCATTAGGACTTTAAACTGTGAGAAATCAGACATTTGATGGAGATTGATACACATGGGAATATATTTATGCCCTTGTCCTTGTCTTTCAATATTATTTTGTATTATTTTTAAAGACATAGTTTTGTAATAATTTTACAAATAGGCTAAAAATAGCTCAGTAAATCTGTTGGTAGGTATTTGAGACCAAGTTAATAGAATTAATAGATATGCATTTGTCATAAATCCAGGCGACAGCTAACTTAGCTTAGCATAACAAGTGGAAACAACTAGCACCTCTGTACAAAGGCAAAAGATTTTTATCTAAGAACTGATCTGCAGAGTGAAAAAAACACAATGCAGGAAAAAAAATGCATTAATGGTCAAGTAGAATATTGCTAATGTAGTTACCTGAGATGGAGCACAATGATTGCAAATTATTTTCATGGTTGATCAATCTAATAATAATAATAATAATCTTATAAATCAATTAACTGGTTTTTAGGTAGTACTGTTGTAGTACTCATGGGTAGTATTGTTTGTTTTAATTTCCATCCTAATTTCATTACATGTCATGTGTTGCTTATTAAATGTGACATGTTCCTGTGTTTGTTTTGCAGGGCTGTAGGCAAGACTGTGTTGGGGACAGAATGACTACACACCACCGGTGTGATGATCTGCGAGCGTGGCCTGCGGTCTGTGACTCTGGGGCGTGACACTGTCGGGTGACTCAGTTTCTCTGTTGATGGGACGACTGCATCCAGATCCAACTCTGCACAAACACACCACAAAAAAAAAAGAAAAAAGACATTTACACTCCAGCAGAGACGAGAGCAAAAGAGAGAGAGAGAGCTCTGACTCTCATTGGTCGATGCACCGGTCAGTCAGACTCACCGGTGTCATGTGACCTATCAGAGGTGGAATCTGGTGTCGAAGCCCCGCCCTCAGACTTGGGGCTTTCACACCTGAACAGGTAAATCATACAAGAAACATTAGGCCCAGTACGCTGTAGGATGTACGGCTGTTTTCAGGATGAGTGTCTGTATGTACTGACGTTAGTGTAGGTGGTCTCTCAGGACGGCGTGGGGGATTAGACAAAGAGAAGGAGCTTGACTTTGGGGGGAGGGGCTTCTTGGGTAGGAGAGTTGGGAGGAAGGGCTTAGGGATGTCTCCAATCTTCACATCTTCACCTACAAACAAACAAACTCAAGGAGTCAAATAAAACTCTCAAAAACAAGCAAGGAGAAGAGATGAGAAGGTAAATGTAGCTGCAGCAGCAACATGAGTAAAGTTTGACCTTTGGAGAGGAAAAAATAGGCAGAAGGGTGAAACCATGAAGAGGAAAGGTCTAAAGATGCTGAAGGCTGCAGGAAAAAAGAAAACCAGCCAAACTGGGCCACAGAGTACAGAGAGGATTAAGACCATTCAGCAAGGTGGTGGAAGCAGTATTTATGAGATTCATTTCTATAGAAACACAAGCCAAGCGATGAAATCTGAAAGTTTTTTCAACTGTTTGTCTACTCTTAGAACAATCGAATGTCACATTTCAACAAAATCCTGAACGCTGCCTCGAGTTTCTTAACAAAAAGGTGAGTGATCCGATCCCAGAGGTGGATTTACACTTGTTTTAAAAGATTATAGCTCCTATCCAGTCTGTCTCGACACATTTAATATTACTCTGAAAAGTGCCTCATGTTCTTTTAGGGGAAAAAAAGTTATCAAAATTCTTACATTTTCTCCTCCTTGTCAAAAACAAAATATTTTAAATCAATAACAGTGATATTTCATTCACTTAATGCTGGTTGGATTTCTGTAGATGCATCTTTCATCACAGTGCAAACTCACCTCTGTCCTAAGGCTGTTTACAGAGATTTTATCATATTTATGCTACCTACCATATCATGCAAATTTCCTCACGCAGCATCTTTACTGTGAGTCAGAGCTGCAGATGGAAATCTGTAAATTAGAGTCTGATCATGAATGTAGGAAAGCTCCTGCTGCAGAGCTGATACTTCTGCATGATGTTTCAGTTTATAAAAACAGTATTTAAGTAAGCCTTTTAAAAGCTTAATCTTCCCTCAGGTCTTTCTGATCTACTTCCTTTTCTATTGTCTTTTGTAAATATTTTTCATACCCCTTATTTTAATTAGCTTTCCTAAAGCAATTCAAGGCTAACTGCTTTGTGTTGCTGTTATATAATGGCACCATTGTGCAAACAAGTGGAAGTGTCTGTCTTGTACCAGCCATGGAGTTGGTGCCAGTGTTCGTTGAGATTAAAACCACACTACCCGTAGCTTCCTGATGCTGACACGCATTCTTCATCAAAGCTTTGTTATTTTGCACACAAAAGAAGGGAAACATGCTGCAAACAAGGTTTCTGATGCTGGTGCCCTGACAGAAATGAATCCCTGCCTTTCTGCTGTGAAGCAGCAGCTAAGATTTAGAGCTGGATTCTTGTTAACATGTTTTTATTAAGCAGGGTGGTTAGTGATCTGAGAGAAAAGAAAGCTGCAAGATGCTTTAAAAGCAGACCCAGAGAAGGGAAAGCAGCCCAGAATTTACCTCGATCCTGGTCTCTCTGGGGCAAATGTTCAGGACGCTCAGGAGGAACCTTCTTGACTTCAGATGTTTCTGGTGTTTGACTGTACAAGTCTCCCTTTTTCTTAGGCCCTGTTTACACAACAATGTTTCCATGCAAAACGCAAATATTTTTCACAAAAGCATTTTCACAACAGTGGAATATAAATTATGTCCACGCAGGAAAAAAAGAAACGATGTAGTACACATGCCAGGCCTCTAGTAGGCAGTGAAACTTTGCAACGACACGCCCAAGTGTGTACAGCCTCCTCATAAGACCGCAAAACACAACACAAGAACAGAAGATTTACGTGTCTAACACTAGTTATCTGGTGCATGTAACCTCTGGCTCTTTGCTGACGCCATAAATACTCTACCAGAAACAGGCTTCAACAGACCAAATAAATTAGAAAGTACAAACATGACACAGAAGTCTGCCATTGTTGTAGCTGTGCTTTTCGCGGGTTAAGCAGGATCTGAGTGTGCAAGTGCAAGATGACATGGAAGACGTCATCGTCGCCAAAAGATTCCACTTCCAGTTTACACTGATGAGAGTCGCCTTGAGCTGCGACAAAGTTTCATCCTGGAAGCCGATGTCAAATCTTTGTGTTTTTATCCACCCAAAACTCTGTTACCATGTAAACATGAGGCCAGAACGCAACAAAACTTTTGCATTTTACCGTCTCAGTGTTGTAGCGTAAACAGGGCCTTAAAGAACAACTGTAGAAGAGAAGTGAGCTGTTACCTGTGTTGTGTTTAGCTGATGGCGCGCTGGGAGGAGGTGGTTTCTTTGGTCTCTGGAAACACACGCAAATCAGAAACATCACAAAAACACGATCTCTTGAGGATTCATACATCAAAGACTGACAGCTTCTTCATGCACATTGAGATGACACAATTACCTCTTTTTCAACTTCTAGCAGCTTGACAAAGTTGTCAGGGAAGACGCCTTGCCTCCCACCGATCTCCCCCATCCACCAGCCTGCATCAGCGCACTCCTGGATAACACAGTTTAAATGCGCGATAAGTGTTTTCAATATGAACGACTGCAAACATACAGTACACATGTAAGTTTCTTTCACCTTGGTGATGATGGTGATGATCTCTCCTTCTTTAAGAGACAGCTCATCTTCATTTTGTGCTTCGTAAGGAAAGAGGACTTTACACTGCTCCCGCCCTGCCAATCATCAAAAGCAAAGACACACTGAGCAAAACTGCTTAACAGAAGCAAAAGAAAACAGCGTGCAAGGTTTGGAAAAACATCCATCCATCCATCCATTTTCTGCCACTTATGTTGGGTCGTGGGGCAGCTGCCTAAGCAGAGAAACCCAGACTTCCTTCTCCCCGGCTACATTCACCAGCTTATCCGGAGGGATCCCGAGGCGTTCCAAGGCCAGCCACCAGAGATGATGTAGTCCGTCCAGTGTGTCCTGGGTCTTCCCCGGGGCCTCTTTCCGGTGGGACATGCCCGGAAAACCTTACCAGGGAGGCGTCCTGGAGGCATCCTAACCAGATGCCCGAGCCACCTCATCTGGTTCCTCTCGATGTGGAGGAGCAGCAACTCCACTCTGAGCCCCTCCCGGATCACCGAGCTTCTCACCCTATCTCTAAGGGAGACCCCGGCCACCCAGCGGAGAAAACTCATTTCGGCCACTTGTATTTGCGATCTTGTTCTTTCGGTCACTACCCACAGCTCATGACCATAGGTGAGGGTAGGAACATAGATCGACCGGTAATTCGAGAGCTTTGCCTTTTGGCTCAGCGCCTTCTTCACCACGACAGACCGATGCAGAGTCACTGCAGACGCCGCATCGATCCGATTTTTTTTTTTCCAAAATTGAGGCAGTTTGGAAAAACAACAACAAAAAGAAATTAATTCTAACAATTGTTAAAGGTCATAGTCATCCAGCTGCAAGAAGCTTAAGAAAGTAAAGATTTGAAAAATCGCGACGGTTAATAAAACTACAAAAAATAAATAAATAAAAAATAAAAATAATAAAACTTCAAACTATGGTAAAAGCCAATGAGACAAAATGTATTTTGAGAGAAAACGTAGCACTAGCTGCAGGGCATAATGCTCAATTTTGATTTTTTTGAGAGTCCTCTCACATTTCCAATTAAATGCGATATGTATGTGATCTCCTGTATGAACCTTATGCGTACCATACGTGTCCCGCATGCGCAGGAGACACAACGAAGGGACAGTGAGCGTGCGTGTGACGTCTTTGTGTTTGCAGAACATGGACCGTAACAGCGGAGAGTATTTTGCAATTTTAGTTATTGTCCAACAGTAGCCAGCACATTTTCAATGGCCTCGTTTTAGGAAGGTGATTACAAAAGAGGAGAGCCAGATTTTTGGCCATGGCATCTTGTGGAGCAGCAGCAGCAAAGTCGGTACAGACAAATGTGTGGGTACGGAGCTGCAGCTAGGCGTGGTGAGAGTGATGTTTCACATGGCAAAAGATCAGACACGCATCGGATTTAGGACCACATATCCAAATGGCCTGTGTTACTTTTGAAAAAAATCAGATCTGTGTCATTCAGACTGTTATGAAAAGATCAGATACAGGTCACATAGGGGCAAAAAATATCGGATTTGGGTCACTTCAGCCAGCAGTCGGAACATAGTCTTACTTTCTGAGCATAGAAATGCATTTCTGAGTCGTTTTGATGGCAGTGACTTTTATTATACACATTTCTGGAGCTATCTTTGCTCCGCTTCACAACTTTGGTTTCCAGCCTTGAACCACATGTTACAGCTGAGTTCTGCTTTAAGCTGTGGTTTGCTTTTGTACCACGCCACACGGCAGCAACTAGATAACAAAACCATTTTGAATGTGCTGATTTATCAAAGAAAGGCAAGATGACATTATTGAAGAAAGAACGAGACAGAGCAACAGATACGACAAGAGTCAACATCAGACTGACTTTTACTCAGTACTGGAAGGATGCAAGATGGATGCTGAATTAGTCATCGTTAGAAAACCCCACAATGTTCAGTAGTGCTTCTTTATAAAACAGGAAGTGAGTACCATATATGATATGCAAAGGTAACCCATAACACAGTTTTAGAGCAGCAGCCGAAACTGCATGGTCACCTCTAAGCTTCATTTTTTGTCTTAGAGACGACTAATAATAACTGATCTCCCAACCATTTGGAGCACAGGGAGCATGAGGCTGAAGCAACTTATTAGCAACTAGAAGCATTTAGACTGACACTTTGGGGGATCACCATGAAGACATTTAAACAAATAAAAGATAAGTCAAATAGTGATTTAATTAATCCAGGTCAACATTAACTTTGGAAGTATCACTAGGCCCAAACATCACAGGCTGTATTTTTCTCATTAAAAATATGAACAACCTTGCCTTAATTTCTGCAATGAAATTACTGCAAGTGGTTTGTAGAATATGCATTTTCCTGATTCAGTGGCATGTAGATCTGATTGTCGTCATCATAAAAATGGAATGTGGTGCCATATTTCTGAAGAATTGATCCAAGTACAGAAAGGGAGAAGAAGCCCAAGAATATAACCTTGAGACTCCACATATAAGAAGCACTGGAGAGGACTCAGCATCTCCCGCACGGAGCTTTTCTCTGTTAAGTAGTGCCTGAACTTCTATAAAGTGCCACCCTAAATCCCACCCAGCTCTCCAGGTGAGACAGGAGACAGACTAAAAGTCTAAAGTACAGAGGAATCAAAGCAAGGTCTAATCAGTGCTGTAACCATGTTTAAAACAGGTAGAATCAATATAGAATACCATACAGAATATTTACTATATATGGTACCGAGGCGGAACTGGATCACAGTGAAATGTTATGGGAAGAAAAGCTGCATGAGTCTTTGTACCCCAATAATTAAATATGACAATAACGATCATGTAATACAGATAAAATAATAAAGCTCATTCACCTCATCACACTATTCCATATATGGGTGATGGTGGTTTTGCATGTAATTCCTACCCTAATTTGGAAAACATATTCACATTTTCTTCCTGTTTGTTATCCTCAATAAAATGCTTTTCAATCCAGATTTAAAATCTTTTCATAAGCATCTAAACTTTCCAACTAGGAAGTTTTTCTAAATAACTTACAGTATTACAAGACTGTTTTGATAAGAAACAATAGTGTATCAGAATGAAAGGAAGCTTTCATGAATGAAGAGAAAAGATCAAGAAAATGATTAATAAGATGTAATGCATGCCAAGTTTTGTCAGCCTGTTTTGCTCACAAGTCTTTCTGGCTTCACTGATCATCACTTTTAAGGCACTCCATAACATGGCTCCATCTTACATCTCTGATCTCCTTCATCCACACACCCCTTCCCGCACACTGCGTTCCTCCCATACCCATCAGCTTTCCGTTCCCCCGGCACGTCTGGCAACAATGGGGAGCAGGGCGTTTAGTCGCTCGGCTCCTCATCTCTGGAATTCCCTCCCTCCTGATCTCCGTACAGTGGACTCCTTCCTTCTCTTCAAATCCAGACTCAAAACTCATCTGTTCAGACAGTCTTATCCCCCCTAAGTCCATATACATCTTTCCACAGTGTTTCCTTCCTCTATCACTTATTCTGTTTTGTGCTTTTAATGTTTTGTTTACTTTTAGTGTCTTATGTTTGTACAGTGTCCTTGGGTGCTTTGATAAGGCGCTTTTTTAAAAAATAAAATGTATTATTATTATTATTATTATTACTGGAACTTAATTTGTATCAGTAATAAGTTTTTAAATGACAACAGAACTGCATCCTCATACCTTTAGCTTTGCTGTCGGGTTCAGTCTTCATACTTTCAGCTGAAACGCTCGATTTCCCCTCGTTGACCTGAATAACAAACAGAAGACAGAAAACCCTTCAGTGCTTCCCACTCAGACCAACAGTACATACAGTATGTACAGGATGATTTGATTTGGGGCTGTCTGTGACCTGGTTGTGTGAAGGTGTGAAATGATGACGACAGAAAGTCGGAGCAAACTAACGGCTGCTACTCAGCGTCAGGCAGAGCTGAACCCTGCTAGAAACTGAAAGTTGGATAAATGGTGCTATAGAAATAGCTTGGCATTGACAGACAATTAACTCTGGCACATCTTCATTTTCTAGTTAGTCAGTAGGGAGGATTCAGCTGGATGAACCTAAAACCAGTCAGAACTTCAAAAGTTTTCATTATTTAAAACTTGATCCATATTAGCTAAACTGTTATGTGGTGTGGATAAAAAGAGAAAGTCTATTCAGGTTTATTAAAACGTGTGTGAGGAGAAAGTCATACAGATTTACCTGTCTGCAGAGTTTCTAAAAAGGAGATTTCCCTGCTCCAGCACACCTGGCTTAAATTAACTGGATCCAACAGCCTATAAGGATCTGCACAATGACTCATTGGTTTAAGTCAGGTGTGTTCGAGCAGGGAAATTTGGAAAACCTGCAGGATTGTGGCTCTCAAGGACCAACGCTGGCCACCCCTGGCATAGAAGAACCGGAAACAGAACTAACAGATCGAACAAGTTGAGTATTGGTACCAATACCAGTTGCTATAAATGCAGGGGGTTCAGAGCCACCATGCTGATGATTTCTGGCATTGATTAACCTAATCTGAGTATCCAAATCAGAAATCTAGGGAGATATTCTAGCTGAAATGCTACAAAGAGCTGAGAAATGTTTATTTACTTGTTCAGATGGGATGTACCACATCTACATGTCTGCGATTGGTGCCTTAAACATTCCTTGGCAAACCATATAATAACTTCTGAAATGTTTCTACCTTACCTCACCCTGTAGGCTGGTCTTTACTAGTAGCATACTTCCTGTTAAATTAGGGCTCAAAATGAGCTAAATTATATTAAAATAAAAAACAAAAAAAAAACATCACTATTATCTAGTAATCAGCAGCAGTCTCTTCGGCGATGGGGTCAGATTTAGCACAGAAAGCAACAAGTCAACTCTCCTGCAAAGTGTGTGTTTCAGTGTTTGAGTCTGAAATTAAAGCAGTCTTTTCCCGGCTGGAGTGAATCCCTCCACAGTGTTTGTGGAACCAGGGTGGCTCTTCCACAGGAAAACACACACATTCACAACACACAGTCTGTCTGAACACACACAGCTCTGCTCTGTTCGGACTCCCCCTCCACACTTCCTCCGTCCCTCCCTCCCTCTCTCCTCCCCTCTCTAATTAGACCCATGTGGAACCACAAGGTTTAAAGGATCACTACAGTGTCGCAGAAATGTCTGCATGTCCAGTTTGGCCTTGAATGGCCAACAGGGATCAACCTGAGAGACTTTCAAAGGCCAATGGTGATATGTAGGAGGACTCAGACAGTTAGTTATTCTTTTTTTTTAAACACTATGGGAAACATCATATGACTTTACTTTGTGCAAAATTATAAACACACAAAAATCCCACATCCAGCTGTTCACATTAAGGCAACACAAACATATTATTCTGGTCATATTCCAGCTCAAATCTGACTAAATGCAATTTACATGGACAAAAGGAAAATTTTCTTGTGTTAGTCTGTGTGAGCATCAGCAGGAAATTCACACAGGAAGGATATGTTGCAGGGTTTCAGAGGAGACCACTGTTGCAATACTTTTGCAAGTAAGTGTGACACAAATCCTATGAGAAAGAAATGCTCAGATTGAGTTGTGGATTTTTTTGTGTTCACCTGAACATTCATAACTTTGTTCATCAATTATCTATTTTTTTATGAACAACAGGGTTGCTGTTGGTTAAAGAGTTTGAGACATTTTCAAGTGATTGTTTGAGTTATTGTTGATTCAGAACAAGTTTTTTTTTCCAATATAGCCTTGGCAGGTAGGTATCTAGTGCTGTATTGCTCTTGCTTTGAGAGATTTAGCATTAGCTTACTGCAGAGAGTAGTTTAGGCTACATCCACACGAAGACAGGATTGATTTTGTTTTTAAAAGTTTTTACATAAAGATGCAATCGTTTCCTGAAATGTGTGCATCCACACAAAACTACTGAAAAAGGTGTAGTGCGTATGCTAGGCCTGTAAGTGGTGCTGCAACACTGCCACAGAAATTCACCAAAAACATAAAATAGGACAAGGAGCGAGCACAGAAACTCATGCAATATAAACAAACATATAAAGAAGAAAATGGTGGAAAATCAAGTTAAAAAGGAGACATTTGAGTGGATTTTGTCTCTTTTAGGATTTTGCAGTCAAAGCCAAATCATGCTCACAAGGTTCTGCAGCACAAACGCAACACTAATCCGTTAATGTTGTAGCTGTTAGCAGGGTTTGCATGTGCAGGTTAAGGAAGAAGAGCGGCTTTGGCGTCATCAGTTCAGGAAAGATGTTTGTGTTATAAAAACACAAACATAAAGAAGTTTAGATTTGTTCATACATATGACTGGTAAGCCGGAAGAGATGAGCCGTGACGGTGTGCCATCTTGAAACTACAGCTCCCCGTAAGGGACAAATAGCACCAATTTTGCGTTTACCCAGGTAGGTTTACCAGGTAGAAGAAAGATGCTGAAGTTGCCAGCTTTGTCCTTGACAAATAAGTCAGTGGTACTACCTAAATAAGCCTAAAATTAACTTTTTTAATTTGTTTTTGTTTGACACTGGCTGCGTTTCCATTACCGTTTTTTGCAAAATACAAGCGATATTTCTACAATTTTGACAAAGTGAAATTGCAATTTGAAGGTGTTTCCATTGAACGGTGTTTAGCTCATTAGCCGTTATTCTCCTAAAATCTTGTCGCGAGACTCCACTTTTTCTAATTCTTTGTAAAACTCAGCATTTCACTGTTGTTTGCTTTCAAGGATGGCAGTTATATATTTTTTCTTTAATTATTTGTAAAAAGATTTCCATCTTCTCTTGTGTCTACTCCTACTGCGCCATCTTTACTTGAAATGAATTGGTCACGTGACCCCCAACATCATGTCTGGGGGAAATGTAAATATGAAAACGGTGTTTCCATTCCAGGTTTGCGATATACTTCGTCTGATAAAACCATTTTATGAGAGCATAAAACCTTTTAGTGATATTTGAGAGGTTTCTCAAAATTTTGGTGTTTCCATTACCAGTTTTTTATTGCGATATTTCAGTTTTGCGTAATTCTTGGAGTAATGGAAACGCAGCTAGTGTTGCTTGTTACCACAGACAGCATCACAGTAATTTCTGCTAAAATACACCCTCGTTGGTACAGAAGTGTATGTTTACGAGGTTTCAGTCGTTTTCATAACGCAGCAGTCACGGTAAACGCTGGCTTTTACTCGTGGTAAAGCCGGATTAAAAGCCGGTGGGAAGGCTTTATAAGCTGCTTTTACTGTGACAAAAAGCTGGTGCTGTTTCGAGGCCAGTTTCCCCATTGAGATCCGTTCCCCATGTGAAAACCATTCTTCCTTCTAAACTCAGAGGAACAATCTGACAGTGATTTTCGGTCCACCAGATGTTTTCCCCCTAACCATTCATGACCCAGAGGAAACTTCTTCACCTGAGTGGCCACTATTAACTATCAGATGACAGATGATGGTAGTAATTCTTACACAATGTCACTTTAAAAGTTAAAAATAGCTTTTTCTGACTCCCAAAATGCCAGTTCCATGTGGGTGAAATTTCTAAAAGATTGGGAAAAATTTTGTGGAAACACCTAAACTCATCTCTATGAGGACGTGGTTTTAGAAATATAACTCCTATGTAAGATTTTTAACAATAAAGCTATAACCAGGAGGTGATTAGCTAAGCATAAAAGGTGGAAACAACTAGCTACTGTAAGTCTGCCACACTGCAGGGCTTAATGTTTAGTTCCAACATCTCTCTCTCTCTCTGCGGAGATCTAATTTCTTTTAGTTTATTGTTCAGACTCCAACAGTCTAAAGCCCTGTACTGACCCACATGCCCAGAAGTGGTAACATCAGATCCATCACACTGTTTTAACACATCCTGCCTTCTCCATCGCAGAGTTGTGACATGTCTCACCAGTGATGTAAAAGTCAGAATAAATGTAGCATGACTGTTCAGACTGAGTTCACTTTGAAAAACCTCAGTTATGTATTCGATAAGACCACATATGAAAGTGGCCTGGGTCTGATTTGAGAAAAAAAAAACACCTGTGTGAAATGGGTCACATTTGGTCAAAACAGTCAGATTTTGGCGACTTTTTACCTCGAGTGTAAATACAATAACGCTCAGTAATTAACTCGGAGAAAGTCCAGGAAGTAGCTGTTAGCAAACAAATTTGCTCTCTGTGAAGAGCCAAGTTTGCTAAACTAAGCTAACTCCCTGTTTTCTATTAACTTTCTAGGTCATTTTTGAGCAGTGGGATTTATTTAAGGTTAGAAAAAGACAATGGCTGGATTTACAGCTTAAACGGTAGCAATTATTTGCTTATCAGTGCTTATTTAAAATCAATAATAATAATAATAATAATCTTTCCTTGAACTACAGTTCTTGCTAATCTATAGACAGGGCTCTGAAAATTAACTCTGGTGACAGATTTACATGTTTTGTGCACCCTCAATCCACCCAAACATCCTCCTCCCACCCTCGCCGACTTTTCCCCTGTAAAGTTTGGTCAAAGCCCATTTATATAATCGCCATTAACTCTAAGTCACTAAGAGGACAAAATAACTGAAAAAAAATCTAATCAGCAGCTTTACGATAAAGAATACTGGTAAAGAGTATACAATACTAACAGTTTTAGCAAAAAAAAAAAAAAAAACTTTAGACATTTTTATTTCACTGGCATGACAGGTGGCAAGTACTAGTACAGAATTAGTCCAAATCATAATTATTACCCTAAAGCTAGCTATTAGTTTATGTGCTTCACATCTGACCTTTTCATTCATTTATGAAGTTGACGTGGCTGTGAGTGACTCAGCCGGACTGAGACGCTCCCGTCACCTCCTCCTGGGTCTCATTAGAGAGCAGAGAAACTTGTCTCACTATAAAGCAGCACAACAGCCTCCCACTCAGCAGGAGTGGTGCACAAACATCCTTCAGACACACACATGTCTGCAGGAGCCACAGGAAGCAGTATGCAGGTTAAAAACCCCTGATTTCATTTATTTTCTTTATGTCGATCTAATGTGGACTTCAAAAGTACGGTTTTGCTTTTGGGTTTAGAAGGTGCTGTAAAAGATTCCAGACGCAAAGTGCAAACTTTTACACAATTTGCATGAACTGACCCTTTAATAGTACACAAATGTAAGATAATCTTAATTTCCATCATCAGACAAGTACGTCTCTGTAATTTTTGTCAAATTACATTTCTTAATCAAATTTACAACCTTAGCTCATTTAGTAACAAAAGCATATTTTAAAAATGTATTTCTGATCGTACAAATCCGCATCTGAAATGATTCTTGACCATCAACCGACACCTGAAACCCTTAAAAAACGTAAACAACCTTTTTAATTTCTTATCCTTATAGTTGACTATATTTAGTCTATCACATCAGCATATTTTTCCCTTCTATAAATATTACTTCTTCAGGGTTACACAGGAAATATTTACAAAACCTGCCACACACACATATCACCACTAAAACCACTTTTCCAAAATCTGAATCTCATGTGTGGCCTTCACACAAGAGATTTACAATTACTTGTAATTATGCTTAATCTAATGTGAAGAAATGACATTTTTAAAACGGAACACAAATAAAATGGAGGATAACAAAAAAAGAAAGAAAAAAAAGGAGAAGAAGCAGAGAAAACTCAACCCTACCGTCTTCTCTTGGATGTCCAGTTAAAGTAAAACCGAGCTTTGCCGATAGCAGGAAAACAAGTATAGACGTTCTCTGCTCTCCCTTTCTGTCTGCTCTGCAGAGCTCTCACTTCTGCTTTGCCTCTCAGATCCCTGTAGGATGTGTGTGTGTCAAAGTGCGTGTGTGTGTGTGTGTGCGTGTGTGAGCCTATAAACCACTTCCTGTGCTATGAAAGTGAAACAGGAAGGGGAGGAGCCAAAGTAAGAAGGAGCCATGTAAGAAGTTAAATTCTTCACTGCTCACAGCCCAACAATCCAAGTGTCAAAAAACATAAAAAGAAACAGTTCATTCATGTTTTGAGATTTTCATTAATTCTTCCAGCCACCACGGGGACTCGGCTGTTGGTAAATGCTAGCCCTCCATTCCATACATGATCATTTTAATGTCAAACTTGTTTTAAGTTTTGTTTAGTAGGCAGGAAATGAGTGTGAGTCAAAGGAAAAGGCAGCTAGTTGTGCATAACTCACCTTGTCCCTCTCTGAGTCTACGTCCATGGAACGAGGTCTGAGCTTGATGGGCTGGTCTTTAAAGATGTCACCAAAGCCAAACCCGCGGATCTGATGGGCAGTTAAAAGAGAAACACAACATCTAAATATCAACAACAGCTCAAGTATCACATTTTTTGCCACAAATGCTCCCATGTGATCATGGTCCAACTATACATGTCTCTTTAGGCAGACCAGTTTCTGAGATCTAATCTTTGCACACTGAATCTGACCTGACATGGGAGTTTGTAAGAGAATAAAACATGTTTTTAACACCTTAAAAAGTCGCAGTTGTCTGAAACTAGGGCTTCACAATACGCGTAGTACAGCTTTATTAGGTACACCTGTTCAAGTGCTTGTTGCTAATCAGTCAATCACATGACAGCAATTCAATGCATTTAGGCATCAGAATGAGGAATAAGGGGGATATAGGTGACTTTGTGACTTTTAAGTTACTTTGGCATGGCTGTTGATACCAGATGGGAGTATTTCAGAAACTGTTGATCTACTGGGATTTTCACACATCACCATCTCTAGATTTTACAGAGAATGGTCTGAAAACGAGAAAATATCCAATGAGCAGCAGCTGTTTGGACCAAATATCTTGCTAATGAGGAGGAGAATGAGCAGACTGGTTGGAGATGATAGAAAGGCAACAGGAAGTCAAATAAGACCAAGGGCTGCAGAAAAGCATCTCTGAACACACAGTATGTCCAACCTTGAAGAAGAAGAGCTACAGCAGGGGTGCCCAAGTTCGGTCCTCAAGATCTACCATCCTGCAACTTTTAGATGCAACCCTTCTCCAACACACCTGAATCAAATGACTGGCTCGTTAGCAGGCCTCTGCAGAGCTGAATGACATGCAGATGACATCTGATTCAAGTGTGTGGAGAAGGGTTGCATCTAAAAGTTGCAGGATGGTAGATCTTGAGGACCGAACTTGGGCACCCCTGAGCTACAGCATCAGAAGACCACACTGGGTGCCTCCTGTCAGCTAAGAACAGGAAACTGAGGCTACGTTTCACACAGACTCACCAACATTGGACAATAGAGGATGGAAAAACACTGCCTGGCCTGACGAGTCTGGAACATTCAGATGGTAGAGTCACATGGCTCCATCCTGCCTTTTATCAATGCTTCAGGCTGCTGGTGGTGTGTAAAAGTAGGCGGCATATTTTCTTGTCACACTTTGGGCCCCTTAGTACCAATTAAGCACCCTTTAACCACCACAGCCTACCTGAGTATTGTTGCTGACCATGTCCATCCCTTTATGACCACAGTGGAGCATCTTCTGATGCTACTTCCAGCAGGATAATGCACCATGTCACAAAGCTCAGATCATCTCCACCTGCTTTCTAGAACATGACGATGAGTTCACTGGACTTCTACGGCCTCCACAGCCACCAGATCTCAGTCCAGTAGAGCAGCTTTGGGATGTGGTGGAACGGGAGATTCTCATCATGGATGCAGCCGACAAACCTGCAGCAACTGTGTGATGCTGTCATGTCGATATGGAGCAAAACCTCTGAGGAAGGTTTCAAACACCTTGTTGAGTCTATGAAACCAAGAATTAAGGCAGTTCTGAAGGCAGTAAGGTTCCCACCTGGTACTAGACAAATGTACTTGATAAAGTAGCCGTTGAGTATCGACCAAAAGTTAATCATTATTGCACATTCAAAATATGACAGCACAAGTGCAGTACCTCCAATAAATGTCTATTTAAAATAAAGGACAAGCCACAACCACACTTTAACTGATGTACTCATCATATATTATATAATTTAGTACTGTTTTTTTTAAATCAGAGTTTGTAATTAAAAATAGGGGAAAAAAATTAAACAGTGTTGTCTGCTCACACTGACTCACTCCTCCGTCCTCATTTTTATTCACACAAATTCTAATTAGAAGAACTGAATAAATAGGTTGCTTTGAAAGGAGCAGCTGCTAAGAATCATGAGATGTAATCATAACCTTTCTTTCACAAAGGATGTGCCAGTGTTTTCTTTGCTAAAGGACATAATAAAGGAAGCACTGGGGTATATTCCTCTAATATTTAGCTAATTCAGCTAAAGTAATCCTTTAGATTTGGCGTTAACTTTTTGCGTCACGTCCTGCCTTCTGTGCACGCAAAGGAAACATGTCAGATAATAAATCACCAGCAGAGAATCCTTCTTTACATGCATGTTTGAACCAAACTTTTCAGAGTTTCTCTGGCGTTCATGTGTGAAAACATCCTTAGTACCAGTACTGGTACCAGTAGTACCAGTAGTAGCATCCTTAGAAAGAACAAAAGGGCTATGTGTGGGAAATGTAAAAAAATTAGATAAATGACTCCAATTTCTGTTCTCAGTATGCACAGAATTAATGTTTTGCAGTACAGAAAACTGAGAAAATATTACTTAATATGAAGAAAAGTACATTTAAAATGTAATGCATAGCCTGATCAGACATTTTTGTCCCTTTGCAGGTTACATGAGTGAAGATGAAAGTGGAGGAGGATAAAAGTGAGTGGTGTAAAATTCTGTACATACAGTAAGTCCGTGTGTGATAAATTTACCTTCTTGGGTTGGATTTCTATCCCTGTTTCTGATCGACAGTCCGCTCCATCGCTTTCACTGCCTGGGCTATCCTTGCCTATGCACAACCACAAGAACACACACAAAAACAAATACCCCCTTATAAATCTACTGTCATAATTTCAAATCATGCTTTAAAACATTTAGAAAACATACATTTTCCTCAGTCGTGGTAACAAATCATATTTTTGTTGCCTTAGACTCACTAGTGCAGCTACTGCGGAGCTCATCCTGTGATGTGGGCGTGTCCAAAGAGGGTGTGTCTGACTCTGTCAGGAGCTCTTTGGTGAAATTGGAGGGAAACATTCCACTCTTCCCATTAAGAATTCCCTCCCACCATCCCTCCTCTACCTACACATACACAGATACACAACACAAAAAACATATGGTGACATTTATACAAAGATTTACACAGGTACTCATACAGTGAAAAAACCACAAGCGCACAAAAGATTCACCTGTACAAACATGATCAGGAAACAACGAAGATGGTGTACGCAGACACAAAGATTCACAATGACCAAATGCAGAGCTTTTTTTTTTTATTATTATTATTTTAGTGTTTATCTTGCAAGAAGATAACGTCAGTAAATTCATTCCAGTTTTCAGTTAAGCTGCAGCTATAGCTCAACTAGGCTTTTTAACAGGACAACTGTCTTTGTCCCAGTATACAAGCACAGGACAGGAAGCAGTTTATAATAGGATATGCCCCCTCTCACCTAGTTGGGCATTTTGGTGGTTAACTTATTATTTCATGGACTAAAACAATTAGCAGACATTTCAGATGCTTTTGAGAAATTCAGTTTAGTGTGATCTTAGTCAAACTGGTGTGTCTACAGCTATTTTATAGCTTTGGCTAATACAGGAATTAGGTACAGGAAGTAGATTAGATCAAAGTAAATGTCTTTATTAATGCAACATGGTCAAAACTACAATGTTCCATTTTTTATTCAATTATTTTTTTCTGTTAAGATAAACATCAAATTTAACATATTTCATCATTTTTATTTATTCAAAAAGTAATAATTTCTTGTCAATCAAAATGAGATTTTTTACTTTATGTCATTTGCTCCATGAAAAGACAAGCTTTTTCCAGATATGTCTTCTGGACAAAGTTTAAATGTTTCTTAACAGTTATGACCTTAAAAAAGCTAACCATGCTCTAATTAGTTCAACATTAGATTACTGGAATGCACTGTATGTTGGTGTCTCCCAGTCTTCCCTTCAACTGGTGCAAAATGCTGCTGCCCGGCTTTTAACTGGCACCAAGAGAAGAGAGCGCATCACTCCTGTCCTTCGTCCATTGGCTTCCAGTCCATTTAATAATTGATTTTAAACTTTTAATGTTTGTTTTTAAAGCTCCTAATGGCCTCGCCCCATCTTATTTATCTGAGATGCTAACAGTTCGTGAGTGCAGCAGGACTCTGAGGGCGTCTAACCAGCTACTGCTGGAAGTCCCCAGGCCCAAATCTAAACATTGGGGTGACCGAGCCTCTTCAGTAGCTGCAGCCAGGCTCTGGAATAAGCTCCCCACCCAAACTAAACTTAAAACTGATTTATTTAGGATGGCCCCACACTTCTATTTTTCTCTTTTTTTTCTCTTTCTATTTTTTGTGCTTTAATTATTCATCTTACTTTTACTTATGTACTTGTTTTCTGGTGTGTTTTTAAATTGTTGTTTTAAAATTTTATAAAGTACTTTGGTTCACCAGTGGGTTGTTGTAAAGTGCTATATAAATAAAATACATTTACATTAGACTTTTTACATAAATAAAGGAATTTGTAGTTGCAAACTTTAAACTAATGTATTTATTATGTATTTTATGTTTTTTCCCGATTCTTCTTCTTTCTAATTTTTAAAATTAAAAAAAATGGGAAAATGAACTTCTCAAAATTATTTCATCTTAAAATTTTTACTTTTTATCCAAAATGAGATTTTTTTTTTTTTTTTTTTTTTGGTTTGTTTTTTTTTTTGTTTTGTTTTTTCCAGGTAATATTTTTTAACAAGACTTTCATCTGAGCTCACACAGCAGGTTAATAATGAGGAAATAGTCCAAGGAAAAGAAAATCAGTCCCACCTCTGCTACAATATCGATGACGTCTCCAACCTTCAACTCTAGCTCATCTTCATGCTGAGGCACGTAGCTGAACGCAGCTTTGCATCTTCGTTTGCGGATTTGGTCTCCTGCCACACACACACACCAGAATTTATGCGTAAACATGCATCGGTCTAACATAAAGTGACATCATGAGCTCACACACTCATCAGTAACCATATCCTGCAGGTTGAAGACTGACCTCTGACCCCTGACAACTGGCACCAAAGCCTCCCTGCCAGTGTCATAGTTGTTTGTCTTGCACTCATTAGCCCAGTCATTACCCTTGATGATGCCCACATCAGCTGGGGCAATGTGACATGACCCTGCAGTTCACGTTTTGTCCACAACGTGTCACTAACGCATCTTAATTTTCAGGGATCATATAGGCTGTCAGGTCCAGCATAAATGAATGGGTTTAGGTGAAAATATGTTACGGCTCACCCTCCCATATGAGAAAGACACCAAAACTATGTCTACTGTTGCTGAAGCTATCAGCTTTATTGCTTTGTAACAGTTTTGGGTCTTTTTTTCTTGGAGCTATTTTGTGGGTTTATTTTTTTTTTTTTTTTTTTGCACATTTTTGATCACTTTACTCCTGTTTTTAATCTCTTGACAGTTTCTATGCTCAGTTATTGTGGTGTTGTTGTCTTACTGTGTTACTCCGCAGTTGTTTCGCTTTCCTGTTTGGATTTTAATTCATTCACAGCACTAACTGTTCTTCTTCTGATCATTTTGTGTATTTTTGATCATGTTAGATCTTTGTTGTCTTTCTGCATTTTTTTGACTGAAAAGTTTAATAATTTAGTTTGTTTCTTTCACTTTGTGGCAGTTTTTAATTACTTTGTATGTACAACATATTGTACTGTATGTATCAGTGCTGCTGTTCTGTATCACGTGGTTGTTGAATCTCTTCTTATTGTCTTATTTAGTGGGTCTATTTAATCATTTTGCAACTCTTTGTTGTCATTCTGCATCTGACTTTAAATTAAACTGAAACAGAAATACTAAGATTAACAGTGATGTATTACAGAGGCTTAAACCGTCAGAATTGTTAAGTTATCCATCTGTAATCCTAACACTAACTCCACTTTTCTTTCTGATTCTGGTGTGAGAACACTTTTCATCCCTCCTGCAGACCCTGAGCATGCAGTCAGGGTGTAACATGTATACATGTTAACAGCAAAATGGTGAGCAATGCTTGACCCAAATCCTTTCTCACACTAATAGGATCTATGAGCCTGAAGATTTATGGTTACCTAATGACCACAGTGTGTGAATGTATGAGGCATAGTGTGTGACGGTGTTGAATACCTTTCCTTCCTGGTCGTACACTGGGGTCAGACACTGGGCTGGCCCTGCCATTGGAAAGTTCAGACCGGATCATGCCTGCTGGTCCTCCATCCCTCTTCCCCTCTTTCTTTATCTCCTGTGTAGAGAAGCAGAGGAAAAGGAGGTGAGAAAACATAGTTGGAGAGATGGAAAAATAGCAGGTTCAGGTGAGAATCTCTAGGTTACAGGAAAAAAAAAAGGTAACATGAATCAAGGCAGGACTTAAATTTGGGCACATAAATAGACTGCACCTTTTTATACAAACAGTATCATTATATCGTATGTTAATGCAAGTAAATCTTCTCAGGATCAGTATTAAATATCAGTAAACCCTGGTAACCATTATTATTTAACACAATATTTATTTACACACAATATTTAATTATTTATTCCAGAAAATCCTCCTTTACAACTGCTGCCTTTCCTGCTGTCCCTGTGACTTTTACTTACTAAAAGAATCACAAGACAGCATGCAAAACTGATCAAGTAAAGATACAGGGAGGCAGATGGCTCCACAAGCAGACAGATGATGAGACAACAAACACAAAAGCCATCAGAGTTACAGGAAAAATAGACGTAATGGTTCACATCTCTCTTCCACATTCATCATGACTGTTTCACTGGGCCTGGCCTGTGGCACAACACAGCCCAGCGAAGCAGATGGGCCTGGACACATTGACTCAGAGTCAAACCCCCTTATACACACTGTGATGGTGAATCACCTGGTGTGGCACTAAAGTCTTAATGAGATTTTGAGGTCTAAAAATACCAACATGAAATGTTTCCTCTACAACAACTGAAGGTTATTTGAGGCTAAGAACCTTTATCAAAGCAAAGGTTAGGTATGAACACAATGCTGAGATATGTGTGATTTTTATCTAGAACTGGTTCTGTTCTGTCAAGCTTCAAACTGTATATTTGGCAGTCAGCAGACAAATAATTTAGGCTCCCCATGGATGGGAGGCCAATTAAAATCTGACATGTGGGTTTTGTGCTCCAGTCCCAACAGGAAGTGGCAGATTAGAAAGTAGAAATTGTCTTCTTGAGAGCACGGGTCTAGAACAAGATTAGATTTGCCTTAGACGACTTCACAAACCGATCATTATAATTACAGATCCCATGAAACAGCTAACAGAGGGCTATTTGTCACTGCATATTTAGTATTTCCTGTAAAAGCAACAGCATATGATGCTGCCCCTATCAAGAAAAACCCAGTCTGCTCTGACTGATCAGTTCCACTGGCCCCTACCACCCGCTGCTCTGCTGAAATTCAAAATGTAAGAAAGTGTTTCATTGCATGTAAAATTCATAAATGCCTCCAACTGCAGGATGACTCATCACCATGTTTAAATCCTTTATATAAAAAAAAAATTTAGACAAAGATTATTACTTTAAAACTTTTATAATTTTTAGGATAAATGTGCATCAGTTTCATAGTTTCACAGTGAGTGAAACATATTAATTTAACTTCAAATTTGATTTCACTTTACTTTAAAAAAAGGTACAGGAAGTGCTCATATGCATTGTTATTTAAAACCCTTTTAGTTGTTATATAAATAAAAATAAATGAAAACCAAGAGCAGTTGTTTAACTTCAACAAGTTTCTGATCCTCTGATCCTCACAAAAACAGTAAAAATCCCCAAATTTTGACATGTTTCCACCTGCAACTATTTTATTACTTACGGGGAAACATTGTCAAATTCGCAGTATTCAGTGTTTGGGCTCACACAGTGTTAATCCTTTAAATCCAGTTTGATCCTCACAAACTCCAGTCAAACTGTCTCTTTAGCCAAAATGCTATGCTAGTTAGCTGACTTGATACTAGCTTGCACCGTAACTTTTTAACTTATCTTGCTTTTAATTATTTTAATGTAATTTATTATTTTATTGTGATTCTTGCTATTACTATTTCTTAATATCTATAATGCTTTTGTTTTATGTAAAGCACTTTGAATTGTCCTGTACACGAAATGTGCTATACAAATAAACTGCCATGCCTAGCTTGATATCTTACTAACTTTATAAAATAAAAAAAAAATCAATAAAATAAAAATAGAGACGGCGCAGGCTACAAGTTTAACATTTCTGGGGTAGCTGTAAGCCAGGTCTATGAAACCATGCACTGTAAAAAAGGAGCCATAGCCTTTTATTGGGGATATGTGAGCTTATAGGTGGGTTAGCTATTTTTTCTAATGCCAGAGAGAGATGACCGTAAATTGCCATTTGTCAGCCTTTTTTTTTCTTTTAACTTTAAGTGATTTCTGCTTGTTGAGGTGAGGGGAAAAAAGTTTACCTTCCATTAAATCTGGTGTAGTTTGCTAAGTAGGCTAATGCAGCATTAATGCAGAATTAGAGACAGACATTGATTCTGCAGTCAGATAGCAGGACTGCCAGCTCTCTAACTTACATACAGCAGGTACAAAAAAAGAAAAAAAAACACTAACAACCTTCATGCAGAAATTTACACATTATCACAAACCCACTGAATAACTGCTGAAAATAACACACTTTAAAGTTGGAGACACAGCACAAGCCAACCTACACAAAAATCCACAGCAGCCATTGGTTTGCTTACATCCCTTTCTTTTATTTATAGTGATAGAAATGCAGTGTTAACTAGCTGTATGGTTTCTTGAAAAGAAATTAAACGTACATTTTTTAGAGGCTAAAATGTAAATTATGAGTTTGTTTGAATAATTAATAGTCAAATAAAGAAACTGTACTGCTGTTGGAGGCCTTTGCCATTACTTGGACTACTTTCATGTATGACTGCAATTCCTGCTTTAAGGATATGGAGGTAACCCTGAGTTAAAGGAAATCCAGCTAAAAAGAGGGGAGGAAGACAGCATGATTCATCATATCTGAACAGGAAACACCTGCATTATGGACACTGCTGTGTTGGCTCCATGTGTTTGTTTGTATGATGTCTAAACCCTAGAAATTTTGTGGTTTATACTAGGCTGCTTTAACTCCTAAACACTGCTTTTAGTGTTCCCTATAACCAGACCTCTGCCCTCTTGTCTTCACAGATCATGAAAGACAGGATATTGAAGCAGCACTGTAGGGCATACAGTAGTCTTTAACAGAGGAAACACATCCAATGGTTATGCAACACTTTGTGAAATGCATCTCTTTGTGACAGTGAAGTAAAACATTACTTCCCCTCTTTTTATAAGCTACATTCTTCCTTTTAGTGGTCACTAATAAGTATAATCTTCAGAAAGTTCTGAAACTCAGTGTATTTTAAAGTACATTTTGGATTAATTAACCCTCAAAGCCTGACTGGTGTGTCTTTAAGGACTTACAAATATTGAACTGAAAATAAATCTAAAGAGCCACCAATAATTAAATAAAACAGAGGGAATAGAATGAATCGGGCTATTGATACCAAAGTTTTTGTAGGAAGAATTTACTGATTTGATTTTCAATAAGAAAAGACATTTCAATGGAGGCAGAGATGTTTTCAGTGCCAGTGTCTTTGGCTGTTGGTGGCACTGCGCATATGAACCCCAGATAGTAAAGAATGTGTGGCACAGCATGATCCAGCATGGCCGACATCTGCAGTTTTCTTTGGCACTTATGAAAAACAGCAGCGACTAGGGTGGGCACGGTTGTCTAAACTCAGCCACATATCCATAACAGATAGCCCAAATCAGCATTTTTTAATTTTTTGGCCAGAAATGGTCCTCATTGTACCCCATAGGGGACTCTTGTGGGCTACATCTGGCTCATTCAACTTGCCACTACCAGACATAGATCCAGGTTATGACATTTAGGCCATGTAAGGCTCATATAACACCTGCAAATACCACAACTAAGCCATTAGTGCCAAATTTAGCCCAGATTACGCTTTGTCTTCGATCTGTAATGGCTTAGGTCATTATTTGTACAGTGTGTGGTACAAACCCATAGCTGTCTTTAGCAGGAGTTCTGTCTTAGTCTTTAACATGATTACAAGCTTTACACACTTGGATTTGTGCACTTAATCAAGATCTAGCTGTTAAATGTCATTACTTTATAACTGAATCTACAACAAAAATGTGCTGTAATTGAATGGGTATGAATACAATTTGAAGCAACGGTTGAAAAGAAGTAGATAAGCTGGCAGTGTTTGATTTCCGTTTGTTTTTTTTCGTTTTTTTTTAATAAAAATATGGCTAAGCTTCTTGGTTAAATTAGAAAATCTAAAGAAATTTAAAATTTAAAGAACTAAAATATTTGTCAACTAATCTGTTGACAGATGAAAATGCTAAGCAGCTTTTTTTTTTAGGCAAGCCTGAAACTTTTTTCATTTGTGCAATGTACCATTTTCATTTTTTTTTTTTTTTTTTCTTCACTAGTAACCCACAAGTGTTTTCTTCACTATGACGCCAAACATATTCAAACACACTTTGTGGTTGGACAGATATACTCATTTTATTATGGGTTTGCAATTTACATGCAGAAGGCTAGAAAACAGGCACAGAATAGATTAAATAGTGATCAATCCATTCCTAATTGCAGCTGCACACATTTTTTACATAAAACTTCAGTACAGTCTTTGCTATATTTCCAAGTAACCTTTTTGTCTTTAAAAACTGCATATGCCTTTTCTGCCAAAGCATTTCATCTCAAAGCAGAGCATGTGATACTGATTTGCAGTCTCTTCTCGACTAATGAACAGAGCTCACGTGACTACAGCACTTCCCATAAACAGGATATCCTCCACCTCCGTTAAAGCATGAGGCTGTAAGGATGTTAATGAGAAATTCACTCCGTTTAAGCAACTTGTTTTCTTGACAGGAAGATAAGCTAATCAGTCAATCAATTAATCTATAAATAGTAGGACATAATAACAAGCTTAACTTGGACACATTTGATAAATTAAATCTGGAAAATATTGGACAGGTCGAATGATAATGGAATTATTGTTTGGTTGCAGCCTTAGTTTTTAGGGTGTTAGCAACATTACAGTTGGTGTGTTGAGAGTTGCGGAACAGATCATTATGATATAAATATAGATAGTTGGTTAGCATTTCCCTCGTGACTTGTGTGGTTTATAACTGTGTTTACAGCTTGTTGTTTGAGTAGATGATTCTCACTGATTAAGTCTATTACAAAAAAAACACCCTTCACTGGCAACACATCTTGAGAAAAGCGGAATTTTATGTTTGTGGTTTTACAGTCAAAAGTTACTCAACTCATTGCATCCACAGTTAAGCCTGTTAACTTTATCCATCTACAACCAGTCACCTGTGTTCTGTAGTGTTAATAGCACCACTTAACACTTCCTGCTACTTCTCTAACCTGTGTGTCCTCAATCCCCATTTCCCACACAATCACACACCCACACAGACACACTTGTATCAGAATCGCAGACCTTAATGTCACTGATTCCCATAACTGCAGTCTTGTGACAGACGAGTCTGGAATTGCTGCATTACTCACAGCCTCACTCTGTCTGTCTCAAACACACACACATCTATGCAAAGGCCTCACAGGCCCATTGTCTGGTGAGCGGTGACATTCAGTCAGCACAAATGCAGCCTGGCTGCACAGCGGACAACCTGACAATAGACTGGCTTCTTTAGAATTAAAATGTGTCCTGTTGCCCTCAGCTTGTGGCACGTTTCTACTTCCCCTCATGAGACACAAGCGAGATACTTCCCTCTTCTCATCACCACAAACTTGCAGTTTTACTACTTTAAATACCAGAGCCTTTTTGCGTATGAGACTGAGTTCATTACTGACTCTCTCTTGTTTAAATTTGTACCTGATCTGTTCAGAGCCACCAGCAAACAAAGATGAAAAAAGGAAAACCAGGTTATCGCAGAGGTTTTGTGGACCTTTAATGCATCACATCAAGGACAGGTGGATTACACATTAGCTTACAAATGTTAAATATTAAATCCATTTGGGTTTGTTTTTTGGCTTAGATGTATTCATAAACTTAAGACATTTACTGTACTATTACAAAGGCAGTGGAAACATGTCCTAGAAGCTTAAGGCAGCTTGTTTAAAGATGATCTACAGGCAGACTGTGTTGCTATATACAAGAAAAAGCTCTGAAGTTTTTCTTCCTTTGGAGGAAAATGTGATTAACTGCCAATGTACTATGTGCTGGTTGTTTTTGAAGACTAAAAATATGTGAAGTTGTAAAAATCTCTCTTAATTTCTGCTTCAAGTTGTCCGCTGAAGGCTACAAAAACCATTCACACATAAATCTGTTGGGATCTAAGCCAAATTCTGGGTAATATATGAGGGTGGGATAAAAAATTAGCATAATTCTGGTTAAACCTCCTCATATTTTTATCCTTTTCATTTTAAGAGATATCCCTCACAAGTCCAACAAAGTTACAAAGGAGCATTTCTAAATCTGTTGAGTTTTCTTTGTTTTTCTTTCTGTAACTTTACTTTTCAGCAAAGGAAACGCATCCAGAATGCGAGGTGATGTCAGTAACTCCAGATAAAATATTTCATAAGGTGTGTATTGTGACCATGAAGTATCTGTCTTATAAACACAATAAGCATCATTCCTTTTTTCAACCAAATAAAGTAAGTCACCTGCACTAACTCCATTAAATATAAAATACCAGCAGTAAGGCAGATTTTTCTGAAGCATCATTCTGTGGTGGTATTTTTACTTGCTACCTGCACGGTCTGTACCTGCAAAGGTACATGTGAAGTGTACTGAAACAGCCAGCTGTTTGAAATTAAATGTAAGCATGGAAATGTTGTACTAACAGTGACATCCAGGTTTTTCTTTCTTTCTTTATTTCTTTATTTTTTTAGAATTATTGCGTGGAGGGTGGGATAAAAGGGCAGATCAACAACATGGGACTGATCAACTAGCCGGCTGCTTGTGAATGATAAAAAATTAGATCTGCTTTTTTCAAGAAAAGTCTGCAGGTGTGGAGGTTGGCAGACAATGACAGTATTTTCCAACCTTGAAGACACTCATTTTCATTTGGTTTGGTTTCCAAATTCTTTTTTCTTTCGTTTACTTTACATAAACACATTTACATGCACTTTACATAGACTGTTACATCCTCATTTATCCATGTAATGTATTAATATAATTTAAGAACCTGAATTATGAATACTTGTTATCTTCTGTTATTCTGCTTGTCTGCCCACGGGCCAAAAGTGGGCCAGATGTTAGATGCCAGCCTGGTTTGGATTAGGGTAAATCTCCTGTGGGCCACATCAAGTTCAGATGTTCATTTTTAGGCCTGGACGTTGATTACGCTGAGTATTTTGTGGGCCAGAAGTGGTCCTAAAACAGGAAGCCTGCCGTTTGTCTATTTCCTTGTGGGCCATATGTAGTGGTCATCCGGCTGAGTTTTGGCAGTAACAATCACATTAATGCCATAAGTCAAGGCCAAATTTCTGCAATAGATGCATATTTGGCCATATTTAAGCCAAACCTTTTTATTCTAATTGGGAGATTGTTTTAACATTTATGAACAACACATGGTAAATGTAAAAGAATTAGACCAAGTCTGCAGCTTAGAAAAATAGTAAAGAACTCATGTCTATGCTAATGTTGGAAAATGCATCATCAACATGTAAATAAGGATGGTGTATTCACAGTTTTAGCAAAACCCACTAAAACCTAAATAAGAGTTAAGAAGCTGAAGTTGAGAGAAATTCATATGAGTGTTGCAAGACACACCATCAGCCAAGTATAAACTACTTACAAACCAATGAAGTCCATGACTGTGGGGCTCTCAGCCTTCTCTAAACATGGAGGGAAGCCAAACCTGCAGCTCACTGGCAAACATCACAAATTAAAAATGTGTGTTTGACACTTAAATGTTTTACCTGAAGGGCATCGATACTAGACAGCAGTGTTTTCACCAACTTTTAGATACAACCCTTTTCCAATACACCTGAATCAAACGGCTGAATTCCGTCATCCACATGTCGCCCGCTCTGCAGAGATCTGGTAACTAACCATTGATTTGATTCAGGTGTGTTGGAGAAAGGATGCATCTAAAAGTTGCAGCATAGTAATTTGGAGGACCAGACTTGGGCACCACCGTTTTAGAGGTAACCCTACTTTAACACACCTGAATGAAATGAATGGCTCATTAACAGCCTTGCAAAAAACTTATTGAGGAAGTTCATTAATCTGAATCAGGTGTGTTTGAGTAGGAGCATATCTCAAACATACAGGGCAGTGGGCCCTGAGGACCTGGATTGAGAAACATTGCTGTACAGTACAGTTTGAGTGAGTGTACAATAAAAACAACACCAACTGACCTTGATCAGGGTTTAAAATCTTGAATGTGTTATTTTTAAACCACCTCTGGTTCTCTGCATGCAACAACCTATTGCGGTGCAGTGAATAAAAGTCATATCTCCAAGTCACAGAAAAGACAGCAGAATTTAAATGTTAAACAACATTAAATCAAAATATTTTTACAATACATATCAAACTTTGGAAGGGTTTATGTTTCCCAAAACCTAATATTTTTCCTAAACCTAACCCTGTGGTTTCATTTTCTAAACTTGGCCAAACATCAGCTGAAAACAGAAAGTAGAAAATGGAGTTAAAAATAAACTTCTGGTTGGGGGACCTAACCTCAATGATCTCAATAAACATGGTTTGTTTAGGTACTCAACACTCTAAAAATGGTAAATGGACTGTATTTATATGGTGCTTTTCTGTTCCTGGTATGATACCGAAAGCGCTTTACATTATACATCACATTCACCCACTCACACACGTTCACACACTGATGGCGGAAGCTGCCATGCAAGGCGCTAACCACGACCCATCAGGAGCAGTTTCGGTGTCTTGCTCAGGGACACCTCGACATGAGCTCGACAGGCCGAGGATCGAACCAGCAACCCTCAGCCCTCAGGCTCTACCCACTGAGCCATACTGCCTCCAGCAAATAAAATAAAATATCGTTGGTGTCTCTGACATGTGTCCATGCTGTGCTTTGGTGTTGTACCCTGATAAACCTGCTGCTAAAATTTTATACCTTAATTTCTGAACAAAGCACAAGATCTTCGTAAGGAGCTGTAGAGGAAACGGATAGTCCCTCAGAAACTTGAGACCTGAGTTTAGTCGACACAATTTACCTTTCAGTTGCTGTTTACAAGTTTTACTCACTGTTTGGTTAAGATTGGGCCTCACTGCTACTAGTTTAGACACAGACAACAATTTATTTAATGGGTTCAGGCACTAAAATTAAAGTGTTAGTTATTCCTTTTAATTTTCTTGTTTTGGTTTAAGAAAAAAAAGAAAAAACTGCAAAAATGACTTATTTTTATTTATGCCAGTAATTTCAGATATTAAATCATTTTTGTTATATCGCTGTTTTTATTATAATTGAAAAATAAAAAGCTAAACATCTTGTAAATATGGTGATTCCATCATTTTAGCTTGGTGTTAGATTTAGCAGATCTCTTCTATACTGACTTGAATTACATTTGACCAGTCTTCCTGCTTGATGGGTTGCACATTTTTAACATTCGGTGTTGTAGGAAATTCAACAAAAGCAGCTGTTTCTATAAAGGAAGTGATATTTTGCTGGATAGTCTGAGTCTGAGAAAATGCTGTTCACATTCACACTCCACCACCTCGATTACAGCACTTTAGGAAAACATTAACTACTGGATTTTCCCCTTATTTGCATGCCTTGTGTGGAGGTAAAGTAAACTTACTGCAAAAAATGTTTTTTTCTTTGTAACAATGCTTTTTTTATATATACACCACACGAAATCCTGTTTATTTCCCTTTTTCAGTGATGCTGCATTTGTAAGGAAAATGCCTTTGTGGGATCAGCAACAGACTTAAGTCTGTGGGCTGCATGCATGGAAAACTTTCCAAATCTTACCTGCTAATGTCTAACAGCTTATTCTGCTTTTAACATGACTGCCCTTTACTGTCAGGCCCATTTGCACTAATGTTGGCAACATGTGCCGTGGGACCTGTTCATGTGGAGGAACATTATGTACAGCAGAAAATCCAGATTCTGTCTACAGCCAGATGTTTTCATTGTATTATTATTTTTATACTTACATTCGTTTAAGAGATGGGAGTTCATGTTCGTACAGAATGGGGTATAGGCGGGTGGAAGGAGTGTACATGCGCTTCGTTTTTGTGTGAGTTTGTGTGCGATTGTGTGTGAACTTCTATGAGGTGTGTTTTAATTTTTTTGTTATATACTTTGGTGTGTGCGTGGGAAATGCTATACTAAACGCTGCACCAAAAGGATAACTTTTGGCAGCAGTGTGCTGGTGTGGGCTGGCGTTTCCCTCACTGAAAAACCAAGGCTCATCATCACTGGATGCAATCTCACTGAAGCAAGATATAGAGATGAGACTCTGCAACTAGTGGCAATCCAACATCTCAACAGTTCAGGACCAGACTGTCCTAGAAGACAACGCTCACCTATACATAGCAGGGTTGATACTAGAGACTACCTCTGGAATTTGGGAGGGAAAAGAAATAAATAAATAAAAAGATTTGGCAATTTTTTATGGGCGCAATCCACATACTCAGCTCTGCTGCTCATCCCAAAAATACATTTTCCTTACAGAAAAGTCAGCATTTAAAAGGAAAACAAAAAAGGTTTTCCAATTATTTTTAAGAAGCATTGCTACAACAAAGAAATAAAAGATAAAACACAAATTTACTCAAGTTTGTGTTAATTTTATATTTGCTGTGCCAAAGATAATATGTGAAAATATATTCAAGTCCAAGCACAGGAAATTAAATATTTTAATAACTGTTAATCCTATATCAAATCTCAACCCCAAACAAAAGTCCCTCTAAACTTCTTTCTTTTTCTGACAATATGACGAAATCTAGTGTAGTGTTGGAGGCTGTATATTACTCACCCTGACAAAGTTATCGGGGAAGAGGCCCCTGCGTCCACCTAGCTCGCCCTCCCACCACCCTCCATCGTCCCGCCGTATGTTCACGATGACGTCGCCCACCGTCAGGCTCAACTCATCATCCTGCTGAGCCTCATAGTCAAACTCCACCACGGCCTCCACTGTGTGCAGAGGGCAACAGACAGTTAATGTGTTATAACAACTGCAGAGTTGAGAAGAGACACAAAGTTCTGTCTCAACCTCAGAGGGCTAGAGTCTGAAGATTGTGTAACTTTTATATACTTATGTAAATGAAAGTGAAAAAGAAACATGCACAAAATTGTTATTAACAGTATTCTGTAGCATACGCATATGTTCCACATTTAATTAATCATATTCTTCCTCCTCCTCGCCTCTGTCTGCTCGTTTCTGAAACCATTTTTCAGCTTTCTTTCTGTCAGAAATACCTTACAGACGTGCCTTCAAACACATGGATTTTTTAAAAGGTGTTAGATTATGATAAAATCTCTTATCTTTGTGAAGTTCTGCTAACATAGAAACACATAAAAATGACTTTTAAGTGCAGCAGCAAGTGTTTGTTTCCTTTTCAGATATAATCTTGATAACTTTTTAGTAAAACCGCCTATAGATGCAGCGCTTGTATTCAATTATAATAAGTATAATTTCTTCTATTTTTAGCCTGCAGCATTTGACATTAATGTTGCTGATAGGTGATAAGAAGTTCTTGTAATATAGCAAACTGGAGCTGCCTTTTAGAGGATATTCACTGATCTAATTATTGCACACACGGGTTTGTTTCTAGGCTTGTTAGTGATTTTCCTGGAAACACAACCTCTAAATGTTACAGTGGAATAAGAGGCATTAGAAAGACCACAGGCAAGGTGAGTAATGAAATCAAAGACAAATCTCAAAAGTTAACTGTTTGGATCAGGTAAGTGGGCCAGCGCTTATGGTTCTGGTGCCTGCTGATGAAAAGCTTTGCTGCAAAAACTGGAAGTGGAACAACAATTATTGAATCATTTCAGATGGTGTATAACTTCTGCAAATTCACCTTATTGGTGTGACATCGCTGGAGAAAAACACACTAAACCTCAGCATTGCATGCAAACCAATGAACACACATGAAAAACACAGAATGATTAGGTCAGCAGGCAGCTAATCTAATGTAAGTAATAAGCAGAGTGGCCATTCAAGTCAGTTAAATGTTGTTTTTGTTTCAACCCACAAGGGCGTGATATAAAATGCTGCCCCTACAGGTGGCAGAAGCGAAATACAAGTTATATGAGCATTTCCACATCACAGCAAACGTTATTCCCAAGTGTTTCCTTTAGAGAAGCCACAGTCTTTTTTAGCGGGAAGCCATGGGACACAAGTTCAACCCAGATACCACAGTTGTTCCTTTATTTTTTTTTTACTTCTGGGTTATATTTAGTCAATGATACCACTTTACTAAGACATTTTTGCCACTTAATGGTTGGTTTTAGAAAGTAGCTACCCTTGGCTTTACTAAAGAACTTGGTCAGAATTGGGAAATGATAATGGTGAGGTCTATCTGCTGTGAGGAAATTACACCCTGCTCTACACTTTTACCCAAACACTAACTATTGGGTGTGTCATTTTAAAGTAGCCCTACGCAACTTTATGGCCCTAATATGTGTTTCTGATGTCATGATCTGAGGTTTTGGTTTAGGTTTTCATGGTCTTCTCATGTTTTGTTCTGTTTTCTTTGTCTTAATTTGTAGGTTTTCCCTTGTGTGATCTGTTTTGCGTTCTGCTTCCTGTCATTAATGCACCTGGTTTGATTTAGCTCCCTCACTTCACCTGTTTCTCATTAGTTTTCCTCTCTGTATATATACCCCTCGGTTTCATTTATTCTCTACCAGTTCATTGTAGTCTTCCCACGTTTACCTGGGTTTTGTTTTTGTAAGATTAGTTCATGTAATTAAAACCTTCATTCTGCACCCGTTTGCCTGCATTTGGGTCCCCTCATCCATGCCTCAGCCTTGACATCTGATTTGTTTTGATGGCACACTGACTTTCATTATGTACATTCATGGAGCCATCATTGCCCAGCAGCATCCTTAGGCTGAGAAACCACACTTTTGTATAACTTTACAGCATTTTACTTTACATGCTAGCAACCAAATATCAACATACTGCCCGTTTTGAATGCACACCGTGGTTGATTCATCAAAGAAAAGCAAGAGGGCATTATTGAATGAAACCAAAAATAGAGAGAAAAGAACAGAGCAAGTGATAAGACAAGAGTCAACATCAGATTGACTTATACTGGTCGACGTCACTGAGAAAATCTGCCAACGTTCAATAGTGCAGCTTTAAGAATTTGAAATTAAGACTCTAAAAGCTTAAACACCATATGAATAAATAACAAGAGCTTGAAGTGGCATGCTGAATACATATTTCCAACAGACCATGTTGTCACGGAGGCTAATTTAACACTTTGCATGAAACTGTTTTACAACTACGTTTTCTTGGAACAGGTCAGTTTGGTCTGCATGAACAACCCCCATAGGATCATTTTTGAGAGGAGGACAGTCTTGGAGACGAATATAAAAGAATTTCTTATGTAGCTGAGAAAATTGATCATTAAAACCAAATAACTAAGCTATATTCAGAAATGCTATTAAAAAATTGTGTTCCCAGGCAGTGGATAAAAGTTTCAGTCTTCCCCGGTTTAGTTACAGCATTGGTCGGTGTTACGTGGACCAGATGTGACCCAAAGGTGCTGTGAGTTAGTACACTGATTAAATTTTGTGCTGTTTCTGGTGGTTGCATGACTGCGTTTAGGTAAAAGCACTCACTCTATGAGCTCAAATAAATGTAACTGCTTATCCAAAAGGCTTCTACAGTTTTGTCAAGTCAGTCATGGGTTTCGGCTTCAAGAGCCAAGAAATAGAAGTCCACTTGTTTTAATTGAAGCTCTTAGGATAACCATGGCTGGATGACTGAGAATCCAGATCAACACATGCAGATTTGGGCCACACATTTGATACTACTGGGTTAGGTTTCTTTTTTCTGTCTTAACATCACACAAACAACGTATGACTGCTTGTGCAGCTGCTTATACTTGTAAAAATGTAGTGAGTGTGTCATATCACACGTAGCTTAACCAGCTGTATGCCCACACAAACTGCAGCTAACAAGGGGGGATGACAGAGTGGGAGTTTCAGGGGTTGGGTAACCATGGGAACCACAGTATGAAGGGGTAGCAATGACTCAAACACACTGGTTTCCTCCCAGAAATTTCTTTTAAATGTGTACAGTAAATGAAGAAAATCATGAAAAATTGCAAGACTAACCACTTCTTGTAAAAGCAGCTGTGTTAGAGAGGAAGGTCAGGGTTATGCTGAGAGGGTAAATCACGGGAAAGGAGGAAGTGTTCCACAGGACACCAATATTAAACAGACAAAGGAGAATACTTTGGAACAAGTTAGCTTGTCGCTCAGATGGGGAGGATATGATTCTGGCTTGAGATAACTGCAGGGATTAGTCACAGACGTGACAGCAATGCTGCACAGATACTATTTGCATTTGTTGTTTGTCAATGATGTCTTTGGGGAAGCTGCAGTCTGAGTGGAAATGGAGGGTTCTTCAGTAAAAAGAAGTGGGCTTGGTGAATTGATAGCTTGTGGCAGTTATCTTGCGAAGCATATTAAGGCACATTTGACTGGCAGAATGGAAGTGCACACTGCAGTCCACCCACCCACCAGCCACGTCTGCCAGCAACACAAACACCAGAGGAGAATGACAGCTTGCGGCTCCGCTCATCACCAAGTGTTAATGATGATGAAAGTTACTGAAAAAAACTACACAATGTTCATCAAGAAGCTCCAGAAAGGAGAACTTTCCTATATGAAGCCATGTAGATAGAGCAAAGTCCACTGGTTATGAGATCACAATTCAAACAGCCTTAATTTACTGTCTGTGAGATGTACAACACTGATAGTATCGAAGGTGGACAGTATAATTTCTTTAAAGATGAATAGAATAGAATTCAAGATAGTTGTGCAGTATTTATGTCTAAAGTACGTCAAAACTATGTAGCTACTTATACATACTAGCATTCCAGTATACCCATACAAATGTGTTGAGTTATTTGGGTGCAAATTCCGTAATTTACTGAAGTAAAGTTTACAAACCAGCTACTGAAACGCTTTAAAAAGGTTTTCATTTTGATATTCATACACAAAATAACATTGTCAGGCATATGCCAAACTTGTGTGCATGCAAAGACTGAAAATTAAATTCTGGGACCTCCATGGCTCCATGAATTAATAATTAATGTGTAATGGCTCATTTTAAAGAATGAGTTATTTTAATAGTTTATGAATTTTTATAAATGAGATTTCTGAGTGCACTGTTTGTAAAAAGTTAAAGGTATGAATGATCCAAGACATTTCTATGTAATCATACGAAGTTACAATTATACCAAGAGCATACGCTCAGTAAATCGGTTAAAACAAAGAGATCATTTTGCATAAATGATAAATAATCAGGTAGAAACACATAGTTTTATACTATGAATCAGGTTCTTTTCTATTATGTCTTCTTATTTAAAAATCCCATTAAAGTACCAGAATTAGCCACACATGGGACCAGACATTGCTTTGATTGAAGAATAGCTTGGTACCAAAAGACTCGGTTCATCGGTTCATTTCCCTGACCAGCAGTAGGAAAAAAGTGCACAGAAGTGCCCTTGAGCGAGACACATCCATCTGCTGAGTTTCTCCCCATGACTTTGTTCCTGGCTGATATCTTTTTTATTTTTTACTGTGGGTAAAGCTTAATTTACTTTTAGTGTATTTGTTATTAACATCACCTACTGTCCACAACTGTGGGAAAAAATCTGAGCTACATTGGATGAGGTTCCTTCACACTCCTTGTCTCATGTGACCTGCCACTGTAAATACATGAGCAATAAATCTGTGGGAAATAACAGTCCCCCAAAAAATCCATCATATTGTCACATATTTAATCAACAGACAGCAGGATTGAGATACTAGCATTCGCTTGTGCAGATGACTTTATAAGATAAAGACCACATAATACTACACAAACAGGTTCAACTTGATTGTGCTTGCAAATGATGTGGTGAACATAGCTAAAAGAAAAACCAATAAAAGAAAAATCTGTATTTTACAAATGAAAGAAATTCACAAGAGTGGTATGTCTGTTGCAATAGCTGCAGATTTGTAATCCTGCAATACTGACAGTGTTGGGAGTAATGATATTACTCTTTGGGTAACGAAGTAAAGTAATGCGTTACACTTAAAATATTGGTAACGAAATGACTTTACTGGACTACAGTAACGTGTTTTTCTGCGTTACTCATGCCGTGTTTGCCTATGTGTAAAGTCCTGATCTGTTTTAAGTGGTACACACATGCTGCTGCCTGTGTGTGTGCTTGCCTGGGCAAGTTGCCATAGAGATCGATTTGAGTGACGTAAAGAGAAAGTAAAATAAAGCTGGAGACGGAGATATGGGCTTTTGGTCAGTGGCGATATTCACATTATTTTCAGTTCAGTCCAGTTTCAGTCCAAACTTGTGGCAAAAGATCCTGCTCGCCGGTCAGTGGAAGGAGTCCTTCAGCAGCCGACCCGCCTAAACAAGCAGCTGACCCACCTAAACAAGCAGCCGACCCGCCTAAACAAGCAGCCAACCCGCCTAAACAAGCAGCTGACCCACCTAAACAAGCAGCCGACCCGCCTAAACAAGCAGCCAACCCGCCTAAACAAGCAGCCAACCCGCCTAAACAAGCAGCTGACCCGCCTAAACAAGCAGCCGACCCGCCTAAACAAGCAGCCAACCCACCTAAACAAGCAGCCGACCCGCCTAAACAAGCAGCCGACCCACCTAAACAAGCTAAGCTTTTTTCCTGGAGCGCAGCAGCCGGTAAGACAGAAATTAACAAGCTAGTTGCAGGTTCATTGAAGGAAACATGCTCCCCCTGTCGACTATTGAATCGCCCAGGTTTAGAAAAATACTAGATAAAATGTTCATAAGACTACTGTGTCCATTTCTTCCCACAGACAGGGTTGTTGTTCTTATGGTTTAAAGCCATTTTGTTTACAATATACACTAAACACTATGATGTTTGTCCATGTCTACACGGTGAATTAAGAAATGGTAAAGTAATAAGTAGTGGCTTTACTTTTCAAATGCAGTAACTGGTAAAGTAATTTCATTAAAATTTACAGAAGTAATGAGTAACTGGTAACTAATTACTTTTTTAGAGTAACTACCCTAACACTGAATACTGATAGGCATTACCTTTAAATTATTAAATGCTAAATTGTAATAGTTGGTTACATTCTGAACTATTTTAGCTCTGATACGAATGTTTTAATAGAACTCATCTGGCTCACTGTGTCTTTCAGCTAAAATGTCCAGTACATATGGACAGAAAAGAAAGACTGTGGTGTAATAAAGAACCATCAGTTAGATATTCATAGAATGACATAAGCCATCAGTTAGGTCTGTCGCATTAGATACACGCCTCAATTCAACATTCACACACATTGAACATCACATCCTAATCTATTGCATGAAGAAGTGGGTGGCCTGCTCACATCTTTGATAACTTACAATCAGCTGCATGTCAAGCCATCCCATTGTTCAAGGCCTAAGGACATAAAATGTGATCACATCCAGTGTTTGGGGCTCAGCAGGATAAACAGTCCTCTGAGCCCAGCGCTGCATTGCTTTACCTGTGGCCAGATTTTGGATAAATCTGGGTTTAATATAAAAGATATCCCTCTTGCCTTTTTGTTCTCAAGCTTCCAACGAAAGAATTGGGTTTTTAACAAATAAATGCCAGCTAAAAACAACAGACAGCGAAGTGTGTTTGTTGGTCCCACAGATTAGCAACTTGTTTACTATACTTAACAAGTTTTCAGACCCTCTAACGACTCTTTCTACAAAGCGCAAAACTTCCAACTTTTTCTGATGTTACTGGAAACAGACATGAAAGGTTGTATTGTTGACTCTTCTCAATGAGCAGCGGGTGCTGCCGCAGGCCCCGCCCCCATCCAAAAACACTCAGTCCTCATGAAGATTCTGATGCTTTTCAAGCCTTACATTTAGTATTTTAATCGTTGTATGTCAAAGTTATCTGCAACACGATTTAAAGCAACTGAAACGATTCTCTCACTTTGGCCTTTGAGTTGTTGTCAAAGGTATTAAATGAAAGAAATGAATAAATGAAGCATTTTCTACTTCAACTTATGTAGGTGATAAAAGACTTCATTGCTTGCAGGGCAGAAGAAGTCAGATGGGAGACCTTGGGAAGACAAGCGAGAGAATATTTGAAATGCTTACAGACAAAACAAGACTCCTACTCAAGTGGTCAAAAAACAGCCTTTCAGAGGAACTGCGATGAGCCTGTAGCGTCCGCTGAACAGCTGCAGCTAGTTTAGATAAGGGGAAGCTGCAGACAGACTGAACGCTGCAGAGCTCTGCTGACATTTCGGTGGTTTACAGCAGACCTGTGTTTGGTTGTAACTGAATTTCAGTGCTGCTGGGGCTGATGATGTCAAGAGCAGCTGTAAGTTTTTCTCTGTAAAACATTTTCCCCTTGGACTGGAGCCCGCTGGGAACCAAAGCCACCCACTCCGACTGTGGATCAGATCACAAGCTTCAGCAAATTCTCCCCCATTAAAGGAAAATTCCAACCATCCTCTGCTCATCATTCTGCTGCGGAGTCGATCTTGTGACGGAGTTTACTCTATTTTCTTGGCTTATGGTGTTTGTGTCTAATTCTGACACTATTTCAGAGAAATATAGGTGAGAAACCCGCCAAGAGATAAAAAAATATAGCAGTGTACAATAAGTGTTGAATGCAACACTGGCAGTAAAAGCAAGAGGAGAGAAAGTTTTTCTATTTCACACAAGAAAAGTGAAATAGAATTTGGCCACACTAAACACTAATAACAATTGAGAGACTGTGAAAAGCGAAATGAAATATTTGAGAGGGTTTTTTGTGTCTTTAAAAAACCTTCAGACTGAACAAACTGAAGGTCGCAGTTAAAATGTCTGACACAACAGAAGGCAACCCACTCCATGTGGGACTCTTTGTCTTTATTTTGTTCTGTGTTATTTTTGTGAACAAGGTAAGAAATTACCAAAACAACATAATGGGTCCATTAACACAATCTGTGTGCAGGGACTGAATCTTTTCAGGCCAATTTAATATATAAAAAGGGTTCTTTTTGATTTAAACTTTCTCATTTTCACGTCTCTAAAAGCACTCTTTGACCACCTGTACCACCAAATTCAATTCATACTACCATCCTGCATTAAAGTCTCATTTAATTTAGCTTAAAATGTTTTTTTTTCTATTTTTAAGCCTCTCGTTGGGATGTTAATTCAAGTAGATTAGTTTAGTTTTAGTTTTGTTTATTTAGACCTTTTTTCACCTCATGTTTGTCCATTTAAAGCAGCTGTTATGGTCCAGTGTAAACAAAAAGAAGTCAGATATTTGTAATCTGTCAGAATCTTTAAAGAAAAGCTCAGTGAAAACTATTAATCTCTTAGGATCTTAAAACTTAGAGATTAATTGTATGACGAAGTATTTTAAAATGTTGACTGAAGCCTAATTTATGCTTCTTATTTGTGTGTAAATAGGTACGTTCGTCTCAAACGTCACTGCCTTCGTACTCCCATGCATGCTTTACACTGGTTGCTAGTAATGCATCCACTGGAGGGCACGGCCGAGCTGAGAGTTCGACTCTGAGATCCAATACCCGTTTCAATTGCAAACACGACGGCGGTGGAGATCATGATAACTTACATTCTCAGAAAGAGACATAATAAAAATAAAATAGACGGCAGCTTTCTGTGTGGCCAGAAATGTACATAATAGATGTCACTGTGCCATCAAACGAGTCAGGAATGCAAAGTTTTAAGGTCGGAAAGTTACACTGTGTGTCTTTATATACAGCTTTTACTTCTTCTTTACTTATTGTCAGTGGTTGGATGTTGGCAACTCTGCCACCGTGGTCCTGCTCCGTTAGCTACATCTGGCTGCACATCAGCAAGCTCTCTGAAAACAGACTGAAGTACAGACGTAAAGAACGCAGAAAATGCACAGAAGGCTCCGTCCATATGCGTCTGCGGATTTAACGTTGAGCTTTAATGAGCCGTTTGAAAAGATTATATCAAAATTCCTATTTGATGTTTCATATTTTTTACTTATTACAAAATTCTACCAGACTATAAAAAAATTCTCTACATTTTCTTTTGTTCCAAAATGGCAACTTTGTATCACAAGCTCTTGTAAGACAAAAGTTAGGTGGCATTATTTAAAAAATATTAAGATTAAAATTCTTTTAATCTTAAAATTCTGATTAAGTATCAAGTAATTTTCAGATTTCTGAATCTGTAACTACACCTTGATATTTTGAGATATAAAGACAAATTTTTAAAATATTAGGCAGGAATTCTAAATATTAAGTAAAAATTTCCACTTAGGCTAAAAATGCACTTGCTTTTATTTTTAGGTATGCATGGTTATCATGGCTGCCTAGCATAGTTTGCATTTGAAACATCATTTGTGCACGTCCTCAGAAATGAATGCCACACATTGACGACACATTCATGAGTATGCATGAGTACCCTTGAGTATGCGAGTAAATACTAGGGACTGTGTGAGATCAGTAAGACCAGATGTAAGAGCTGAAAATCAACAGTGGTAAAATATTTACAGCATGCTTCTTTTAGGGCTGGATACTTGCTGTGAAGTGTAAACGTCTACGTTTCGCTATGTTTGCGTATACTTGCTGCAAATGACGGAAGCACGTCGCAGTCAAAACACTGGAGGTCACCACTAGAGGGCAGTACACAGCACTTGGACTTTGAAAGAGTGATAAGGTCAATCAACCAATCACATTGTATTTGTGGGGCTTCAACCACCAAAATGCGAGTGTTTATCACTGTGCAATGGAAAGAAAAATTCATGCAGACAAAGTCCAAGAGACGGTCTTCAGAACTATCTGCCACTGTGTTCACATCTGTCCTGTCGTCTTCGTGCTCTTGTTCACATGAGTTCAAATCAACATTTTAATTTGCACATGCACCAAGTTGCCTCACATTAACATGAGCGGCCTACGTGCCAAACAAATGTTAGAATGTGTGGCAGCCGTGATACGTAGGTGGACTTGTCGCTAACAGCAAGTAAATCCAAGCCCTTATGGAGCTTACATACCATCTACAATAAAAGCTGCTGTTTTGTTTTATTTTTTTTTTCTGCCATGATCTTAAAATTAACTACATGCTAACCTGCTCTATTGTCATCATATTTATCATTTATATTTATCATTACCCTCTAAAAATTTGGCTACTCTATCCGGTTTGAGTTCTCTGATGAACGTCCAGGTGGAATCCTCTGGTAACAAGCGTAGTAAACAAGTATGTGAAGAAATAACTAAATTTTCAGACCAGTTTTTTTCTGAGACATCTGCATTAATGAACTTTATAGATGAGCTTTTATCTAGACCAAAATATTATATTTCTAGCTGTTTATTAAAGTCATACGTCTAACTGGTGTCGATTGTTACTGCTTTTTAGTTTTAGGGGTCGTGTGTGTGTGTGTGAGATCTGACTGTTTTGGGTCAACATGAATTTAGTTCATTGTTGGTTAGTTTGGCTGATCACTACAATTTTGTGCTTTAATATATCAATCCATTCTTTAACACATTATTTAGCATTTGTAGGTAATTCTCTTGCACAAACCAACTATCCTAAACATTGTGATCATTCTGTCACCTCTTAAGTAAATAAATTTAAGGAATATGCACCATGTTAATGGTAAATAACCTGTTTTAGACACACACATGATTTTTACTAGTTTAACTTTTATCAGAGATTAATTGAAAAAGCCTTTGCAATGTTCATTTCAGCTAATTTCTTTCTTTGAAGGATAACTTTTACAAACATTTTTAAATTAGTTGTATTAAGATAGCTGGTCAGTGGAATGTGGGTATGGTTGGGCCTCTGATTATGTGCCGTGTGTGTGTGTGTAAGGGGCGGGGGTGTTGGAAGTTTCCCCTGAGGTTAACTGAGCATTATTTGTTTACTGCATGCAGAAACAGAGAGCTGCAATAACATGTTTACATACAAAATAAACCAAATGGGCCATATTAGGAGAGCAGCTGCAGCTAAGGTTAACTTTTACTAATGATCCGTGTTGTAGATCATTGAATTGATTAGTCGATCAATCATTCATTTCAAGTCACATGCTTTTGGCTGAGATATGAGGCATTTTAGATGTACAGATAAAAAGTTCCAAGAACAAATAAGGGAAGTCAAGTGTCGAGCTCTGCAGAACATCTGCGTGACAATCGACCCATTAGAATAGCACATAACTGATTACTCGACCATGAAATCGGCGGTCAGTTGTACTGGTCACGCATTATGGGCAACAACGCAGCGCTGTGGGAAATGCTGGCGATGGTGAGAACAGTCAGGCCTGTTTCACCCACCGAGGCGCAGAGCTGGAGATTCAACCACTGAGGAACACAATGGGCAGACGGACAGAGACTGAATGTAAACGTGTCAACATCTGCAAGTCATCAATGTGACTTTCCTAAAAACGCGCAAGCACGGCCGCGCTGCACACCCACGCGCATCTTTCTAATCATGCAGAAGTAAAGCTTCGGGAATGTAGCAACAAAACGCCAAGCCTATGGTCCCTTTCAAATAGATCTGCTGTGTATGAAGCGACGTCAGTGGAGGTGGAGAGGTGGAGGAAGAAAATGAGCCTGAACCCTGCGCGCATCTGGACCGGGCGTTGATTACTGTCCCATCCAGATGCGCAGAGGCGCTGGAGGCTATTTTAAGACTTTCTTTTAATTAGAAGCAGAAAAAAGGGGCTAGATCTCACCCATTTATGTCTCCCGGTGTGTTGGTAGCGCTCCTGCAGGCTGGTTGGTCACAGGGATGGCTGTAGTCGCAGGTATAGAGGCGGTTTGTGCAGGACCGAGCTCCAGCCTCCAGCTCATACGAGAGATCCGCTATAGCAGCGCTGAAACGGGAGGAGCGTCAGACGAAACCATATTCCTTCCTCTTTTTTCCTGTCCAGTGACACGACAGAGGAGGAGGCAGCGCGAACGGACAGAAAACGGAAAAAAGCGCTGATGAGCAAATCTCTCTCTCTCCCTCTCTCTCTCTCTCTCTCTCTCTCTCTCTCTCTCTCTCTCTCTCCAGTTGCCTTCATGTGTACCACGTAAATTCCGACTTCCCTTTTTTCATGTTAAATTTCACAAGGGACAGACTGAGCAAGGCGTGACGCAGCATGTTGCACTCTGCGTCATGCACGCTGAACAGATGGTGGTGGCACAAATACTGTGTTAAGGGACAGGAAATCCCATGCTTCCTAATGGGCTGCAGTATGCACTGAATATTAAATTTTAATAGATTTGTTTACGAAGTTTAATTTGATTTTTAAAAAGTTCATTTCAATAGAGTAATCTATATGTGATGTAGCATATAAGAAATCGAATTGGTTATCATTGTCAGTTTCTATTTCTTTAGTTCCCAAAAAGGTGTCATAACATGTATGCAATCAAAATATTATTTAACTGCCAATTAATATGATAACTATATTGTATTTTACTTTAAGAATGTGTTCAAATTTCAAAGGCATTTGTACTTTCTATGTGATGTTCCTGGATTTGCATGTGTAAACGATTTTGATGTTGTCCATCAGTGGGGTGTTCGTTTGTATTTATTTATTTCATGTAGCCTACTGTTAAACCTCCACTCATTTCTTTATGTTTAGCTTTAATAAGGAAGATAGTTTTGTGTTGTTTTCATATAGTTTGTTTTTAAGCAGCGTGGGACCATCTTCTTGATAGAGAATGGAAGAAACTCTGTTTATGTTATATTTATATGTTGTATTTAATTTATGTTGGCAAATGTGTCAATTAGTTTATGAGTTTCTTGACGAGTCTTGATCCACATCTAGAGGCAAAGAGTGGTTCAAGATGTTTGCACAGTATACAACTTTATTTATAAAAAAAAAAAATCATTAAAACATTTTATTTATATTTCCTATTTGATTATTTAGTCTGTTTGATTCAATAACATTTTTATATGTGTAATGGAAAATTATTTATCTCGCCTTTTGCTAAGGGATTCTGTGGGCAGGGTAGGAAGACATATTTCCAGTGGCCTTTGAAGGCAGCATCGGCGGAACTCAAATTATCGCACCTGTGTGACCCAAATCTCGCGATAGTTGCCATAAACGTGAAGGAATTACAGCTGCGGTCTCAAAAGGACCAACTAACAACTATGCTGTGAGCAAACGGTCTGTCTTGTCACCATATAACACAGGTTATATTAATATTTATTTTTATTATTATTCATTTATTTTATGCCACCGGCAGTGAACCCACAAACACACCACAGAACTTCCTCTATGTGGAATATATAATTAGCACAATGCATTTCCTGCTTCAAAATGTCAGATTAAAAAATGTCATTTTAGTGGTAGGATTGTTTCACTATTCCTACATTTATTTAATATATTTAACTCTCATATAGAAATAAACAGAAACTCTCTCACACCATGCTGTTGCAGAACTTCTGAATCAATGCAGGGGAGAATGTGCTTGCAGCAGCAGAACCAGGGCAATGAACTGATCTGATTTTAGTTATTTTCCATTATAATCAACTGTCACATGGAGTGACAGACCAAGCTGCAGTACAGACAACAAGGCAGATCTGATCTGATAAAGTGTAGCACAACCAGAGAAGGCATTTAGATAAAAGGAGAGATATTTGTAAATGCATCTCAGGTATGGATGACGCAGTAGGCACTAGCCTGACCTTGACTTGAAGGTGTGAGGCGTTTTGTGGATAGTGTCTACATCACATCCACAGCTGGAGTGTTAACCTCTGCTTAGCGATTCAGATGTGGGTTAAAGGAAGTTGGGTTTATGTGCTCAGAGTTTAAGCTAATGAGGGAAATGTTTTGGGGAGGAAACCATGTCAGCAAAAGGCTTTTAGCTTCCACACTGCTACAGGAACTGTCTTTTCATGCCATTCTTCTTATTGTTATTTTTTTCTACTTTTGTCTTATATGCTACCAGTTTTTCATGGAAATATTTATACATCCATCTGCTAAAGAGACATTAAGTACACAAAGCTGAACTAGTTTACCAGAACAGGGTGCTAACTATTTAAAGGCTTCAAAAAGAAAGGGGGCCCTTAAAGAAATGCAGGTTTCAGATTACACAGATTTTTCTTTACTTGTTAATCATGTAAAGCTACACTGACGTGAAACCCAAGAATAAAAAAAAAAATACAGAGCTACAAATGAGTAAAGTAGATTAAACTCCTTCTGCTCCCTGGATCAAATATTGCATTTTTTATATCTCAGTCTCAATTATTCAATGTTAAGCTGTTTCTTGATTCTCTTCGTCTAGCCTCATCTTTAAAGAAGAAGAAATAGTTGTGTCACTCTTAAGTAAGTATTGACTATGACATATAATTGTAGCCATGAGGCAGTGAACTGATCTTAAAGAGTAAATTTACCCACATCTCTGGACCTAACTCCACTGGCTGCATGTTTTTCAAACATGTTAAAAAGTGTACAAGCTGTGAGGTAGGATGCATGGAAAGGGGAACATGGATATGTGATTCTGAAGTTCCTTCAGCAGAGAAAAGTTCATACATATATTGATTATTTCAATAGTAGGCCGATATCCTTACCAAAAAAAAAAAGGTTTTTAGCCCTTTGAGTCCTACGTCTGTTTTTAGGTCTTTACTTAAAACTTGCAGACCCATAATGAACAGAGTACATCTCTGCAACCACACAGCTTGAAAACCTCTGAAGTCATACTAAAAGAAAACTTGTAAGATGTGTAAATGTCAGTATATGTGTTACTGGTAAAGGATAATTGTTCCTCTAAACTTCTATCAAATCACTGTAAAATATGTGAACATCATTCCTGGACGTCTGTGCCAAAGTCTGGCATCTTTGCTAAAGCTCCCAACTAGAAGACCTTGAGTTTTAAATGGTTAAACCTAATAAAGTATTTTTGTTTTCCAACCCTAAGCAAGCAAAGAACAAGGCGAACCCCATCAGGAAGTAGCAGGAGCCTCACTAAGGAAATCTCTTAAATGGCTTCCATTAAGGCAAACTTGACATTATTAAACACAAATGTTTAAATTTTCTGTGATGGTCATTTCTTAACCCCAACCAAGAAATTTAAATATCCAAACTTAACTAAGGTCAATGTCTGAACCAAACCAGAAAGCAACAAAGGTGTTTTATCACATTGTTGTTGTGTATAAAGCAGCATAACCCATAAATAAAATATTAATAATAAAAAAAAACATAATATCTGGATGTCAACCTTATGTCTCATGCTTGGAAATGTCTTATGTTATCACACCATGAGTTTAGTAAAATTATATTTCATTTTTTAAAACGGCCATTTACATATGAAAACTTATTTTGTTCAATATTCAAGTAAAGCTTATTTGACCTTTTGAAAATTGTAATCAAATAAGTGTTAAAGTTTACTGCATAACTTTGGCATAATGATTTTTAAGCAAGTTTATTAAAACTGACCTTGTCTTGTTTATGATTTGTTAGCTAAGAGTCACCAGTCGAACTAGAAAACATAAATCTATACTTTGAGAACAGATGGGACAATAATGACAATTTTGGAGACCTCTCCTGAAAAAGGGATGTTCATATTCATCCTGAAAGTGTTTGTTTTTGCTGTTTTGTTTTTTTTAGGACAAACCTGAGTCTTTTTTTATTTGTGCTATGTGCCATCTTCTTTTATTCCTCACAGGAACACATACTAATATCTACACATCTGAACAAATCTGGTATATTTTCCTTTTAGAATTAAATTAATTTAGTTTTAATCTTACATAGAAATTTAGCCAATTTAGTTCTGTATATAATGTTTGTTCGATAATCCCTGTCATTTTTAAACACAATAGCCAATCACCGTTCTGCTTATTGTGTTATGTACACATTTATAATAGCTTTTCCAACACACATGGCAGTCATGCATAGGTATTTTTGTAAATTATTGTTCTTATAATGTCCTCCTTAAATGCTTCATCCATCAGTGTTGAATCCATATTTCTATTTTAAATCTATTTAGAAATCTAACTTAATAAACATTAAAAACTCATAATGTCAGTTTAGGTCATCTTGGCCTTTGGTGGTTTGCACTGTTGCCTCACAGCAACAATGTTCCCGGTTCAAATATCAGCTGGAGCTTTATATGTGTTTCCAAATTCTCTGTAGGAGTTACTGTGAGTGGTTTGACCCCCAAACAACCAAGACATTCATTAAGCATCAAAGCTCTGAGTAACACATTGAGATATTACTGTCTCAGTCACACTGTGATTTTGCGGTATGTGATCCCACAGATCTGCTCTTGCTCAACCATCTGTGCTGCTGCTTTAAGACGTAAGAAATGTTGTACCATCCACAGATGGAGGTTAATTCACCCTCAAGAGAGAAGTAAATTTAACACAAAGCACTAAGGTGACACCATCTGGGACAGTGTTGCTATTGCACAATGTGCTCAAGTGAAAGGCACACATAGTGAGAAGTCTCAGTGGTACACACAATTTCTAGCACTGTATCCGTCCTCTGCTGTTAGATATTTAATAATGTCTGTTGTTGCATCTAGAATGGGAAGTAGGATTGTACTGTCATTAAACAAATCCATAGATTCTGATATTTTATGAAGAATTGTTTACTTTGCTTTTAAATTAAGTGTTTATTTAAAATAGTTGAGTTTATATTGTCTTAATTTGCTGCAGTTGTACTATATATTTATAAAATAAATTAATAGTTTTAAACATATGCTTTCTCTTTTATTTGTAGAGCACATAAATTTAACATTGTGTGGACGTTCGTGCTTAAATTGCTGAGAAGATATAGTATGCAAGTTCCCTTTATTAGTTCCACAATTTATAATAAATTACATAAGGTTAAGATAACTTTATTAATACCTAAAGGTAGATTGGATTTGCAGTGAAAAAGAAACCATCATTTGTACAAAAACAACACAATAACAGACAAAAAAGGACAAAAAAAATGCACAACCACAAGAAAGTGGGGACTCATCTCTTCTAAGGCCACTACATATGTGCATGAAAAAAACTGTAAAAAAAAAACATAAATATAGATATATATTGGTCATTTCAGTTTTATCAAGTGTTCTATAAAGATAAAGCTCACTCATTTTAGGTCAGCTGCTTTTCAGCTGGAACTACTAGCATAGTCATGATTACCATATTTGCAGAAGGTCTGGTGAAGTTGTTTGAGATCTACAACAATGACTAAGACATCATTTATTGTCTACAGAAAGGAAATGATCAAGGCCTGCAAATAGCCTTATATGACAGTTTCCTCATTTATTGATTCAGAGGTTCCCACCCTTTGGAGCACTTCACAGTCTCAAAAGCTTAGTAAGAGACCATCTGCAGAGCAGTTATAGAATGAGATCATAATACTGTAAATCTCTCCTCCCCAGGATGAGGTGGTTTCCCATCTGTTGGCACCTTTTGTAAAGAGCATTGATTGTAGAGTTGCCTTGTGCAAAAAGATGTGAAAGGCCTAACTCTTTGTTCTATTAAAATGAAAGTGACAGCAAGAAAAGGAAGATGCAGAAGACCACAGGATGAAACACCTACTCACGAGTCACTTATGATACTCTGATGGATGAGTGCCAGAGACATGTCAGAACCATTAACAGCTCATGTCTCTATCTTCATCCAGCACTTCATGTGACTGACAGCAAGGTAAAAGTTGGTGGTTGCTGCTTCCAACACAGTGGTTAGGAGTTACAGCTAATATTCGCTAACAGTTTTGTTTGTACAGTTTTCATCATGATAAGTAGTGATTTGTTTTTTATTTTAATGCACCTGTCAAGTGAGCTTCAGACATGTTTAACCAACAACATTAAAATAATATTTTCATTGTGTAGGTTCAAGATATGCACTCTTTGTTTTCATTATCTATTTCCTGGTAGTGCATGATCAAATCTTATAAAGCTTACATCATTTGCCCATTCAGTCACCACATTATTTTAAAAATATCATCTTCGATTTGGTCTGGCATCAGTGCTTTTGGCAGGATGTTATTATTTCTTTTAATTATTTATTTGTCACCACGCTAAAGGGTCTATGTCTCTCGGCCTTTTTTTTTTTTATCTTTTAAATTAGCCAAATATACTTCCTGCTTCCATAGAACCGCCAAATACACGTCTACCATGACGTCATGACGCCCGGAAATAGAACCATATAAAGGGGGATAGGACCACTAGACCGTCGAACCATCGGCTGAGTCATTTGCTGGGTATAAGGTGAGACTTTTCGCCTATAACATTTATTAATTCATCCAGCCGTTTATTTTTCTTTACATTACAAGCTTAGTGGTTCGTTTAGCTTCTATGAGGTTTACATAATTACGTATAGCCACGACTTAGCAGGTGGTGTTTCCGGTGATGCGTTTTGCTAGCTAATACAGTAATGTTGTAATCTCAGCTGGATCCCACCAAAAAGCAGAATTACACTGACAATGTGAATGTATTCTGTGGTTTGTTGTAGCGCAAATGTGTAAGCTTCGTGTCCGTGTTTACTATCATATGCAACTGAATGAATATTTATACCCTGACGAAAATAGTCATTTTTCCTCAGAGAAAATGAGAAAAGAGTAAAATCTCCCTAAACGTTACTTTAAGAAGTCTGTAATTGACGAGGAAGGCGCGTGTGGATTCGTGACAGGATGTAACACCGTTAGACCTTTTTTATACGGCATCCTGCTGGCTTTTATCTTTTTCTTTTTATAGCAGAGGTTGATGCATTTGCAATTGGAGCAAACGCTCGTAAGCAAATGAGTGAGTAGGTCTGCATCTTATTCTACTTTTACGCTGTCATTATCGGGTTGATCGTAAGAAAAGTCTACGTAAATAAATTCAAGATTTAAAAGAAAAAGACGAGAGAGGGAGAAAAAAAAGAGATGACGCTAGAATTCTAGTTTTGCCAATTTTCTTCAGCCTTTATCATTAACTTGGTTATTGATGCCAAAAACCCAAATGCAGACTGAAAAGCGTTGCAACTTAAAACTAGTATTGCTTTATGCATAATTTTACAATTAAAACAAGAAGGAAGCCCTGTGGCTTTAAACCCGCAGTTCTTTCTTGACTGATCACTGAAGAAGAAGAAGAAAAAAATATCAGTCTCCTAAAAAAAAAAAAAAAAACTTTACAATTTTGTCCTCCTTATTTACATTAGTAAAGGTAATTCATATTTTGGATTTTGTATAAAGAATTGCATATGAGGTCTCAACACATCAGGTAAAGTTAAATCCTTTCTTCACCTCAGCTTCACAAAAGGATGATCGATTGTGTTGCATTACTCGGGGCTAAACAGCAAATTTAACCAGCCTATGATGTAAGTTGGCCTATAATTTGCAAAGAAGCAAGAAAATCATTTAGTTTGTTCAGTCAGACAAATAATTAAATAAAATGGAAGCATTTTATTTCTGTTCTATTGCAGCTTTAACCGCCGCACATCAGTTTCTTGTAATAACTCCTCCTTTTCAGGAAGGAAGATGAAACACTTTACTGGTTTCAGACTCTGTGGGTATTACATCAGCCCAAACCTGTAAGGAAACAAACTTAAAAGGGCAAGTGTATTTTTTTTTTGTCAGTTGTTTCCTCAAGTTTGAAATGACTTGTCTCGCTGTCGTCTGCCATGTTTTTCTTTTCAACAGCAGATAACAAACGCCCTGTAGTTTTGTTATGAGGAAACAACGTCTCGGTATTAATGTCTCCAAGTGTTTTATGTTACAGCTGAGGCACATTTTAATTTCACTTAACAGTTTTGGCAATGCAAAGGCTTTATTTTTCTTTTTCTGAATTAAAATATTTAATTCTTTCCAGTTGCCATGTGATGATGAAGTCAGCTTTATCCGAATATATTTTGTAGCAGAGTTAAGCCACTTAGACCCCATCTTTACGAGGTTATTAATAAAGAAAGGATGATGCAGCTCAAATTTATTACCACACTGAATCTGTCTGGTATTGATTTATGTTGCCCACAATAAACCAGGAAACCAGCCTAAACCTGTATACAAAACTCACTGTATATGACCCATATACAGAACACTAGTTATCTAGAATCTGCTCAGGAAAAAGGAGAGTTTACACTGAAAACTCCCTTCAGCCTACACTCACCCATAACGGTCAAGTAGAGGGGGAAAAAAAAACAAAACGCCTCACTGTTGCAAACCTGACTCATCTCACGCCCACTTTGTCTCCCCTGTCCTTGGTGCCTTCTCATTTCCAACCTCTTTGTCCCTTTTATTCATTTTTTTAGACCAGTAAGCACAGCAATGGATCGGGTGAGGTCTGCATTCAACGGCGTGGTGAGTTTTTGTTACTGACTGTAATGTTTTGTTACATTCTGTGGAGGCTGATTCTCTTAACAACTTTAAATTTTGTTTAGATGATCTGACCTTTGTAACTATTTGACTGGTGGCTTCGTCTGTCCAATCAGGAATACATTGCTCTCATATTTTCTGCCCTTATCTTTTCCAGATGAGGAGTGAACGGTACAGCAGGTTCACTCTGCAGCCAGCAGAGAACGGAGAGAGACACGCCGAGGTCAAACTGTCCGACGATGCCACAGATGACGTCACAGAGTTGGAGGCGCAGGGCTCGCCGAGCTTCAGGCCCGCACCTCTCCGCCGGAGCCGGTGGACTGTTCTCTACGTGGTCCTGGGAATCCTGCTGATATTTGTTATTGGTTGGTCACACTTACAGTCTCAATGTTTTTCTTAATGAGACATCGGTGGAGAAAGTAACGGTTAAGTTTTTAATAGACTGACCTACCCACTGTTTCCTCATTTCATATCTAGAAAAGATCAAAGCAGCAATGAATCATCCTAACTTTCTTATTTGTTCCCACATGCATTCTCAGTAACACTAAGTTGCTTTGTTACATTGCAGCACTTTAGAAAACCAGCCTGGTTTTGTTTCTAAACTGCAGGTTACGTGGTTGGATACGCCAGCCACCAGAAACCTCAAGGGGAGCCTGTGGACTGCGGGGTACAGAAGGGTGTTAAAACAGACGGGACAACAACAGAACGGACCATGACAACAACATCAAGTGCTCCAGCTGCACCAGTTGCACCAGCTCCAGAACCTCAGCTGAACTGGAAGAAGCTCACTCAGTTGCTTGCAGAGAAACTCACCAGTCAGGCCTTTGAAAGCTCTCTGAGGTACATTATTCTTGCTTACACCCATAAATTACATGTTAAATGTGTTCTTTCTTCTCACCAGTCAAACAAACCGGTCTGCAGTTGCGATTTCGAGGTGTTTCCATTAAGTGGTGTTTAGCACATTAGCCGTTATTCTTGTAAAATCGCGTCCTGCGAGACTCTCCTTTGAGGAGGAAGGAGACTTCAAATTTTTTGTGAATCTCTGTATTTTGCTGTTTGCTGTCAAGGATGGCAGGTATATATTTTTTCTTTAATTATTTGTGAAAAATAATACTCATACCGCGCCATCTTTACCTGAAATGAACTGGTCACATGACCCGATAGGTCACGTCCAGGGACCTGTGTGATATACTTCTATATCAACACATCTGAAAAACCACCTCATGAGAGCGTAAAAACTTTTTACTGATATTTGAGATGTTTTTTGGAATTCTAGTGGTAATGGAAGCGCAGTTATTGTTTGATATAAACAGTGTCATTAAAAAGATGCAGTTTTGGCATTTGCCTCATCTGGTTGTGAAGGAGGAGAATTTTTATTTTTTTTGTTTTACTTATCCTGTCCAGTACCGCAGCATAAGGTAGTAAACTTTTAATTACACCAGTGATCAGACTTATAGAGTTTATATAAAAACAAGTTCATGGGTGAAAATGTCACAGCAAAGAAACGGCCGATAATGTTTCAATAATATTTGTGAAGATTCACTCAAAGCGCAGCTAAACCTGTGTATTCTTTGAGTACAGAAGATTAACCTCTAATCTAATCAAGTAAGTTCAGTTGTGTGTTTGTATAAATCCTTCATGATGAGTGTGATCTAGTGAAATGGTAAAACCGGTTGGTTTTATTCCCTAGCATGTGTCCTGTTGTTGCAAACCCATAAAAGATGAGGAGAACAAGGAAATAGTTTTTCTAATGCAAACCATCATGTCCAGTATGGCTGCGTAAGAATGAGATGAGACCGTTGAACCTCTACGAAAAAGCTGTCATTACATTTTCCCAACGACTAATGTAATGACCTCCTAAAATAAGCTAAGATATTCATGTCAGTTTCTGTAGAAGTCTGAACAGTGTCTTCATTCACATTAGCCTGACATTTGTGGGTTTCCTCTTTTTCCCTGAAAGTCATCTGACGTTCTTACTACATGGAAAAACCAAGGCGTCTCGGTTGATTGGCACATGAAAGAGAATTGGTGAATTTCAAGACCAAGCTAAGATGAAGCTGACTGGAAAATAACATGCCATGTCCCTGCAGGGAATTTGATGAGCTCAGGCGCTCAGCAGGAAGTGAAGAAGATAAGAGTCTGGCAAACCGCATCTTTGACTCGTTCAAGAGGCTGGAGATGAAGCCCTGGACAGACATCCACCATGTGCAGCTGCCGATGCCAGACAGGTTGGCTTAGTCATCTGGCTCCGGCCAATTTCTTCTGATTCATCCTGTCAGATCATTTATTTATTTATCTTTTGTGAAGCGTTGTGTCCACCTCATGTTAAATAGAGAAAACAAAGGGACATTTTTGACAGTTTTGGATTTTCTTTGCAGCCAGCGTCCAAACCGTATTCAGTTTGGTTCAGAAGTCTTTAAGCCTACCGGGTATTTGGCCTACAGCGCTGTTGGCAGAGTTCAGGTGAGTTAAAAGTTGGAGAAATTTCTTTCAAATTCACTCATTAGCAGCTGTATCACAAGACTAAAGCTAACTTTACATTAGCAGGGTGTGGTGGATGTTTTCTGTAGATGTGGAGTTATTTTATATTCTTGTGTGGAAAAAGAAGTCCACTCACATTTTTTTTTTCTAAGCTTTTGATTTGTGGATTTAGGATGTGGTCTTCGATTGGATGATTATCTAATACATGGCTATGCAACATGCTAAACATCAAACCTGCATCATTACAACAGCACTGCCAGCGATCGCAACTAAAACTGCAAAAACTATTCTGTCTGTCTAATTTTTTTTTTTCTGCAAGCTGAACAAAAGTTTTCCGTCCTCTAGAGTTAAATGTCATTCACAAATTTGCCTCATTAGCTTCCATTTCAGTATGTTCATGTGTCTCATCTTCTGTTGCTGCTGTCATAGTGTGAACATTAAAGGTTTAAGTAACTGCATACAGAGAAAAGTTGTTTCACTTTTAACTTTAGTTTTCTAAGGTTTTTATTTGATAGCCGAAATGTGCAGGTTTAAAAATCTGAGTAAAGTTAAAGATCTGTAGCACGCTTGAACGAGGACCAGCTGTTTGTGTGTAATATGGTGCTGCCGTTGGCCTCCAATGCATCAGTGATTTGGTTAGAGTATAACTATAACAGATTTGTAATGAAGTGGAATTTTAATTTGAATTAACACCTTGACACAGTTCAGTCTGATTATGCTGCTAAACATGTTTATCTGTTGAGCTGCCACTGAATTGTCCATATGAGATTTTAGTTTAAATCATTCATTAATTTAGTTGTTTTGGCAGAAACTGGTTTCACACAAGTTACAGGCTGATTTGCTAAATCTAGAAGAAATTAGTCATCAGATGTCTGTTTACTTGTGATCAAGATTTCAGTGCAAGTGCAAAATAATCTAGAGAAAATGGAAGGGTTTCTGTGTGCAGCCAGAAAAGGATTGCTAGGCTGTTGTTTCAGAATGGCACAAGCTGATGCACATCTGCCGCTCTGGTCAGTTTAAAATCTCTTATAAAGATCGGGTGGTGTGTGAGACATGCATGAAACATATGAAGAATTGTAGTTGCACAATATAAAGCAGCTTTTAATTAGAAGTGTAAATCCTTCAGGACTATTGCAGGGGTACGATAAGATGTTTTATGGATAAAACAATGAAATTTAAGCGTAATTTATTTTTCTCTCACTCTTGCTCATGTTTGTGCTCTCAGGGCCGGCTGGTGTACGGCAACTACGGTCGTAAAGAGGATCTGGATGTTGTACAGAAAGTTGTTGAGCTGAAAGACTCTGTGCTGCTGCTCCGTGCAGGAAATCTCACTTTTGCTGAGCAGGTATGTGTGTTTAAAATTTCCCCCCTCACTTAATGAGGTGGAGGAAAGAATGAGGAAGAAAAACTGTTAATGCTGGTGGGAAGAAAACGACAAGAACGCAGGGGAACTTTGGTTATTCAGGAAAGCTTGTTTCTGATCATGTCTGTTCAGGTGAACAATGCTGCCATGAAGGAGGCTGCTGCTGTCCTAATCTACCCCGATCCTCAAGATTACCCATTTAACACAGACACAGAACTCTATGGACATGTGAGTCTGCAGCAAGCAGCTGTAAAGTCTTAGTTTCTATCCACTGAGTCAAGAGTGATGAATTTAAATTTTTACTATTTATCTTTTTGTGCATTTTCCAGGTGCATCTGGGCTCAGGTGACCCCTACACTCCTGGATTCCCCTCCTTCAACCACACTCAGTTCCCCCCAACTAACTCATCTGGCCTACCCAAAATCCCAGCCCAGACCATCAGCGCCAACGTGGCTCAAACTCTTCTAAAGTAAGACACAGAAATGGCCTTATACATGTGGATAAGCAGCTGTTGTGCTAGCGTGTGTTCAGACTTTGACCACAAGAAAAATCACTTTAGTTCTTTTTCGCCCTTTCAAACTTTTCATTCCCACTTTTTTTATTTTTTAGGAAAATCGGTGGTTTAGAATCAAACACAAGCAGCGGTTTTAAAGGCGGTCTCTCGTCTGTGTCTTACAACCTGGGAGGCAAAGAGAGCATCATTGTTGAGGTGAACAACGTGTTGGTCAACAGTGAACTCCACAATGTGTTTGGAGTAATCAAAGGATTCGCTGATCCTGGTAGGTTTCACTTTTTTTTTATTCAAGACTTCATTCTAAATCAAAGACGTGGTGCTAAGATGTGTCTGCATCAAACTCCAGATCGCTACGTTTTGCTGGGAGCTCAGAGAGACGCCTGGGGAAACGGTTACGCTAAAGCCAATGTAGGCACCTCTGTACTGATGGAGCTAGCCAAGGCCTTCCATGAGATGGTGGAGAATGGTAAGAGATACCACACAGAAGAAAAAACGTAGGTGATTGCAACGTTGGTGCAATATTGCTTAAGAATAGTTACCTGGTGTTTTTCTGAAAAGAAGCATTTGAAGCCTGATTTTGGCTGCATATGCTGGTGGTACCCAGCTGGCAAACAAGAAATGTCCACATGACCGCACGATTGAAACACGCCCGGCCAAAAGATGGTGATGTAGCTGCTACTGTACACTGGCCAATCAGATGGCTGGAAAAACCAAACAATAAAACCCAGACAGTATCTTCATCCTGCAAATCTGTGTTTTCTGTGTTTTCTTTATCCGTGTCTCCAGCTGTTTATGCCACGTAAACAAAGTTAATGGTCCATAGTGTGCACAATCAGATGCAAATAAAACAAATAAATGTAATGGGTCTACCTCCTTTTTTATTTTAACAACTCTACAAAGTTTCAGTATTTGTCCTTTTTATTTATTTATATCTTCTAGATGGGTTCAGGCCCAGGAGAAGCCTGGTGTTTGCAAGCTGGAGTGCTGGAGAGTACGGCAGCGTCGGCGCCACCGAGTGGCTTGAGGTAGAAACTACACCAGCCAGAAAATGAAAGATGTTCCGCATTAGAAATCAGCTTAAATGTCTCTTTTGCTTTTTAGGGTTTTATATCCTCTATTGACAGAAATGTGATAACCTACATAAGCTTGGATGGAGTCGTCCTGGGTACGTACAGAAGACACACACCAAGCATGTCTTGTTAAATTTGTCAGTGGACTGAGTGTGTTTCTTTGGTAGGTCATGGGAGTTTTATAGCCTCGGCAAGTCCGCTGCTCTACAGTCTTCTTCAGAGCACAATGAAGGAGGTAAAAAGTAATTTAATGTTGATCCAGTTCCTGTACGAACAAGTTCGGTTTGACTGAATGTTACTCGCCTCTTACTTGCAGGTGAAGAGTCCTCTTGGTGATGGCACAGTGTACAGCATGACTGTAAGAAACAACGGGAGCTGGGACACCCAAGTGTGAGTAGGAAACCAGAGCTGACTGTAGGAAACTGGCCGAATGATTTTATTTTAACTGTTCAGTGAATTAATTTTCTCAGCAGGTTTTTGCTGTTGGTGTGTGTTTCACTTTATATCGATAAACTCAAAACCAGACTTTTATCTATTTTTCTACATAATATAATTGACATTTTGTGCGACCTGCAGAATGAGGCCAATGTCGATGGATGATCCTGCTTATCCCTTCCTGGCTTTCTCTGGAATTCCTTCAGTCTCCTTCCACTTCATCAAAACCCAGGTGAGTCTCTGCCGATATTAAAACAACAAAAGCAGACTATTATCTTTTTTTTAAAAAATGATTTTAATATAATATTAATGTTTCATTTAAGAACTGAAACCACCTTTCAGACCTTTAGTTAGTCCAGAAGAAGGCTGGATGGTTAAATTGGTTTTTAAAATGTTCAAACCAAAATGGTTGAAAAGGCAAAACTTCAGATGCACAAGATCAATTTTTTTTTTCATTGCTAAATAATCACTAATTATAAAATTGATTACCAGGCATTTGATGATATGCATAAAATTTCTTTCATCTGTTTTTGTGCTTTAAGATCGAGTCCTACGTTTACTACGGCACCAGCCTGGACAACAAGGATCACCTCTCCTACCAAACCAACCGGCGTACCAGCGAGATGACGGCAACTGCGGCGCAGTTTGCTGGTCAGATGGCTCTGCGACTGGTCCACGACCACAAGCTGAGCCTGGATGTGAATCGATACAGCAACCTGATCAACAAAGCTGTGCTCACAGTCTACGGGCGCATTAAAAAGCTCTTGCGGGTCTGGTTCACAGTTTGAACATTCTTTTTATTCTGTGTTCATGGTTCATATTTAATGTAAGCTTCTAGTTCAAGATATGAAAAGTATTTGAACTGATGTGTACACGTCCCTTTTCTCCTGTAGTCTGGTGAGCTGAAAGATGTTGATCCTGAATGGTTGAACCGTGCACGAAGCTCCTTTAAGCGAGCAGCTGATGGCATCGGCACCGCTGTTGATAACACCGACTTGACTGACCCGGAGGCCAGTCGGATCCTCAATGACAGGATCAGGATGGTAAGATGCATCATGTCCAACCTGAGCAGAATATAAGTTTAAACTAATAGTCTGAGTTCAGAGATCACGGCGCTGATGGAGGAAAAGGAAACTCTCTAAGGAAGAGATTAAGAGAAATGACTTCATTAACAGCAGGAATTAATGTGCATGTTCAGCAAATACTGAAACCTACAGATCACATCCAGTCTTACTGGATTTAAATGTATTGTACACCCATACATCTAGGCATTAGGTTCAGGAGAAAAGGCAGTTCTAAATTCATAGACCTGTTTTTAATTTGGTTTATTAATCTATATTTAAATAAACTGACTTATTTAATGATTTATAATTACAGTGAAGATGCATTTTTTTTTTTTTTTTTTATTTAAATTCTATTTTATCAATATTTATTTTGGATATGGATGGATGGATAATTACAAAATATTATAATTTTATTTAAGTACCCTGCCTCTCGCCTGCTAATTGCTGGGATAGGCTCCAGCTTCTCCGCGACCCTGAGCTGGACTAAGCCAGGGCTCGGCAGCCGCTACCACTCGAAGCCATTTGGACCGTTTTCCACAGAAAACACTGAGCCACAAATCCCTTCCCTTATTTTATATATAAACAAAGTGTGTGTTTATTAAATCAAAGAACGACTGCAGAGAAAACGACATCACATTTCTGCATGCAACAAAAACATTTTAAATAATAAAAAAAGACATTGGGTTGAAGTTTACTTTCAAGGAAAATACCCAGTATGAGTCTTTGTTTTTTTTTTTTTTTTTTTTTTTTTTTTTTTTTTTTTTTTTTAATGAAATGAAATTATCCACCGGCAGCAAAGCAAAGCAAAAATGCTGTTTTTTCTCTGTGTGCCGTCTGGCGCGTGCAGTCAGCGACTACCCAAAAAATAAAATGACACTTTTACTGAACAATGAAAAAACATGAATATATGCAAAATGGCAGGTAATTAAAATATTTATCATACTTGGTTGTGATTTCTGCTCCTGAACCTCAGCGTACAGCGTCTGCACATCAGGGCCGTTTCACCTTCATCTTTACTCAGGCCTGTAAGCTCATCTGTGAGGTGTTTTAATAAAGTTCATGTTGGAGAACACCTGCTAAGATCAACAGGACTCCAAGAGCATACCTTTTCATGTTCACATGAACGTCGGAGAAAGCTTTCCAAGTTTCGAACACAAGTTTCTCCAGTTTGGGGAGCTTTTCAGTAGCACACTATTTGTGATTCTGAGCAAGAACGGACCTCTGACGGGCAACTTCTTCAAGGTCGGCTGTCAAGCGTTTAAACTTGGACATCCATACGTCTTTGTCTGCTATGTCGGCCAGTTCCATCTCAAGAGCACGTTGACCCACACCTGCCAATGCAGTTGTATTTAGGATGGATCGAGGGGGAGTGACAGAGAAGGATAATGTAGTCTTTTTTTTTTTTTTTCCCCTCTCTGAACTCAGTCGTTTCCCAAACAACGTTTGCGGTGATTGCCGAATGTAAATACTCTGAATTTATCACGTGAGCTTCTTTGAACTCTCTCAAACTGGGGAAGTGAGACAGCGAACCTTTCTGTAAATCTCCGGCAAGCACGGTCAGCTTGTGCTAGAAAGCCAAAACCTCCTCCAACATGTGCAGGGCTGAGCGTCCTTTCCCCTGAAGAGCTGTGTTCAGCATGTTCAGGTGCGCTGGAGCCGCAGGTTGACGCCCTCTGGACTAAGCAGGATAATTATAATTAAAATAAGTTTATTAAACCAAAGTACTTTATTTATCCCAGAAGGAAATGGCAATTTTCTTAATATATTAGATGTATTTTATTAATATTTATGTTAATTTTAAATTCAATTTTCTCTTATTGGACTCTGAATTGAACTTATAGTTGCATGATGTTGAAAGCTAATATGATTGATGTGTTTTTATTATTTTTAGGTGGAGCACTGCCTCCTCTCTCCATACGTGTCGCCCATTGACACGCCTTTCCGCCACCTCGTGTTCGGCCGGGGCTCCCACACTTTAGCATCCATCGATGTGTCCGACACAAAGCAGCTCCGCACCCAGCTGGCTCTGGCCACTTGGAACCTGAAGGCATGTGCCAACGCCATGATGGGAAACGTGTGGGACATCGATAATGAAATCTAAAAGCAGAGATGCGAGCTTGGGAGTTGCTTTTGTGTGAGACAGTTTATTAGAAAGTACATTTTAAAGTTCTGATTTAAGCGGGCAAGCACAAGCTGACTGTTAGAGGTCCCGTACCTTAATTCCAGGGTTATAATTAGGTTTTTTTTGGGGGGAAGGGGGCTTATCTTACAATTAATCCCACAAATATTAACGTAGAGAGGAGGGAAAATATGAGATTTAAATATTAAACCATCACCGAATACTTGAAGAAATACTACTGATAAATTTGCTGGCTCTCTTCCAGCTCCACCGTACGCATCAAACCAGGCGAAGCCTTTGCTGCAACCTCTTGCCATCAAAGCACTGACACCTTATTTCTACTGTCTTATGTTTTATTTATCAGTGGCAGTGTCCACTATAAATGTTTAGTCTTTTCACTACAGCGTTATCGGAAGCAGTGCCTTCCATAATTATGACGGTTATACTGTCGAAAGCTACGGCAGCATCTGCTACAGAAACGACTCCTCAACTGTTGCTAACTAAATGGAGCCTCGGAAAGTTCGATTTCCATTGTCCTGGCAGTAATCTCTCCCCTTTTGGTGCAGAGATTGTATTTATTCAAACTACTTAAACAATTAGGTGTGTAGTTTGCCAAAAGGAACGAATTAAAGGTATTAAACGGTTTTTTAATTGGTTTGTCCACAAGCAAGTAGAAGCTAAAAGAGATGAAATTGTCTTGATATTTGGAGATTAAATTGTTTAATTGTTCACTTGATGGCGGTTCACATACTAAATTTTAAAGGAAAAGCATAAAAAACCTTGCAGACACCGAAGCAAGACCCCAAATGAGCTGATTGGTTAGAGAATTTGCAAGGAAGCCGTTTATGTTGCACAGTCCAAGTTGGAGCACTTATCGGTATTATCGGGAGCAGTGCCTTCCATAATTAAAACACATTATCGGGAGCAGTGCCTTCCATAATTAAAACACATTATCGGGAGCAGTGCCTTCCATAATGATTGATGATGACGGTAGTTTTTGCCTACCATTTTGTGAGGTCTTTTGTTTTTTTTTGGTATGTGTGTATTTATCGGGAGCAGGGTCTCTCATATTTCACTTTAAAGGTGGAACAACTTATCGGGAACAGTGTTTCCCAGAGTTTTATACTTGACATATTTATTTGTTTTATTTTTATGTGTGTTGCAACAGTCCTCTGGACCTTCAGTGGTTTCCTGTTTTGATGATTTGATTGTTTAATTATGATCTATACTGTGTCTCATGAGAATGAGCCTCATTCATACAGGATCAACTTTACAGGGGAGGTGGACAGCAAAATCTTTCAGGCTCTGATTTAAATGTGAGGAAGTTGTAGGATGTTGTGTGTGTGTGTGTGTGTGATGGATGCAGACATCCAGTTGTGGTGTAGACTTTAAAATTGTAAGGTAATCTGAGCTCTGAACAAACGTGATTCCCGTACTGGTAGCTTTCATTCTAACAGAGGCTTCCTGATATTGTCTTCATGTAAGGGTAATTGGACAACTAGCAGGCTGCTTTCATCATTGGATTTAAAGTTGGTGACCACCTCCCCCTGAGAAGTGATTCCAGTTTGAATGCGGCTGTAGATTTCAGACTTTTCCAGGTTAAGTAGTTCAACACTGGTCAATGTTTTAAATGCACCGTATTTGTTGTCGGTAAAGAAAAAGATCAGTCAACCTTGTCAACTCTAAACCTCGTATTTCAAACTTCAGTTACCCGCGCTGTTCTACACATGAATTCACTCCAAAAGCCAAATTTAGCTTTGCATGCATTTCTCCTGCACTTATGCATTCAGAATCAGAGCTTTTACCCAAACGGCTGTTAATTCAACTACTCTCACCTTTTTTTTCTTTTTTTCTTTTAATCTGAATTGTATGTTTTAGGTCTCTGAAATGGATTTAAAACATAGTAACAGAGGAGGGGAAAAAAAACAAAGATAATTTCAAATAGTTTGCTTTCAAAATCAGTATTTTTGTCATCTGTTACTAGACTTTGTAAGAATCGTCTAGCTAGCGCTTAGGTTGCTGGGAAATGTATTTCTCCTCACTGTTCAGCTTTGTTTCTGCAATATAAAAATGTGTGTAATGTGATTTCCAGTTTCAGATTTAAGACAAGTGTCATTAAACCATCGAGCATCTCTCTTCTACATTTTTATTTCTCCCCTTTTTAAATGGATAAACATGCACTGCTCACAAAAATGAACACATCATTACCGTGTAACTCAGTCAGTCCCTCTTCTGGGACATGAGTCTGTCCTGTTAGGAAGTAACACTGAATCAGTTTCACCTGCCGTTGTACAAATGGAACAGACAACAGATGGAAATGAGAGGAATAAGCAAGGTGACCCCAGGACCAAAGGAATGGTCCTGCAGGTGGTGGCCGTAGACCATTTCCCTGTCTTCATCCTTATTGGCTGATATTTGGTCACTTTGGGGTTTTTCCAGTGGCCTCATCACCAAAGGTAACACGAGGCAGTGTCTGCATCCAGAAGTTGTTCAGGTGGTGCAGCTCATCCAGGTGGTGCATCATTTGTGCACTGTGGCAAGTTTACTGTGTCTCAGTATCGAGAGCATGGAGGGGATACCAGGATGGGGCTGTAGGAGGACGACTATCTGCTCCTTTGGTTTGGCATTGGTTGTGGTAGTCTGGGAAGGCATATCCTTGGAGCGCCGCACCGACCTTCAAGGGGCCGGACAGAGGACCCCTGACTGCCGTTAGGTACCAGGATGAGATCCCCGAGCATCGTCAGACCATGCTGCTGCAGTGGGGCCTGGGTTCCTTCTGATTTGTTTACTATACTTGAGATTCAAACATTCTTTATAACAAAATTACTAAAATCAGTTATTTAATACATTTTATGTCATTAAAAGATAGGTCATAGACAAGTTGGAAAAAGTTACTGTCAGAAATTTAAGTCAAACAGCATAGTTATACTTATTGGCCACTAGCAGATTCAAGTTGATTTATTAAAAAATTTTAATGTTTTTTTTTTTATTTGGCCTCTTTGAAATTTGTTATGAACAAAATGGTAAAATCCTGCATTAAATTTAACAACACATTCAACATTACAGTCCACTAAAGACTTTATTTTCCTTCTCTGGCTTCCCCCCTATTTTTACTATTTAAATACCAGCAGCGAAAGAAACACCCAAATCTTTCATTCAGTAACATTTTCACCATCTATATTCAATATTTTTACCAACATGTTAGCAGATTATCTACTGGTGAAATTACATAGTCACTATAAAATGAGGGACTTTTATATAGCTACTAGCATGATATCCTTTGTATGATTCTGATCTGTTTTCTGTGTTAAGACTTTATCCAAGAACAGACGAACCAAATACTGACCCTTAAATTAGGCATTTTACATGTTAGCTGTTTTGATTTGGAAAGGAATTGGAGGATGAAGTACCACAAAAATCAACATACTGCCAATTAAAATTAATGTTATGTATCTCGAAATTTAGTTGATCCTTCAAATGTACTTTAATTTTTTTTTTAGCTATTTCAATAAGTTTGACAGAAAAGGGATATCCAAAAATTAAATGTACATTTTTTTAAAATGATAAGATGTAAGAGCACCACAAACGTGCTTTTATTTTAACTACTAAACAGGAAGTGCTAATCCAGGTAATTCCGGTCTAGCAGCAGCAGAGCGTCTTGACGTTTTTGACGCACTGTGACGCTCAAATTCCTGCACGCGCACTTGGAAAGCGTTCCGGTTCCTGAGAAAATAAACAGAGATAACGGATCTGCTCGAAATCATTCGATTCACGATAAAACAGCTCGGCATCTCGCCGGGCTGTGGCGTCCGAGAGCGGCGGGAGAAGCGAAGACTAGCCGGAGGAAAAAGAACCGTTTTCCCGCATAAAGCCCATCTTCATAGGTTTGTACGCCGGGGGTTATTTTTCTGCTACTTGCTTTGTATTAACATGTTGGACCGAAAACGCTGCCAATTTTAATAAGTGAAAGCAAATATAGGAGAACAGCTGAAACTGTCGTCAAACCAAAGCTGAAGCGACAGGGATTCCACTTAATGTGACCGAGGAGAGCTAATCAGCTTTAGACCGAGGATCAATGAAAATCATCAGAGAAGTGACTTCAGTTTACAAGCGTCGTGTTTTGTGACAGCATGAACTATATCAATAGCTATATAATAATAACTCACGATTAAATATGTGCTTTATGCTTTTCAGACTTGAGTCATAAATAAATGTCTTCTCCACCATCTTTACACGTCAGTTTGATCAGCAGCATTAATCACTCATCTGCTGCTCAGCAAACCTGAGAAAAAACAGCATTTGTACAGTTTGTTCAGATGTAATTAAATTGCACTACACAAGCCAGAACTTTGTGGAGAAGAGATGTGACCTATGTTTAGCCTCTCATCCTGCACTTCATTAGGAACATTTGTAAACCTGCTTATTCATTCAGAAAATCGTGCAGCTGCAGAAAAACCTGCAGAAGTCATAGCAGGAAAGTTTGGACCTAACCTGCCTTGTTGCTACTAAAAATGTGGGGAATGTTCTCTTTTCACTCTGCGAGTTCATTTTAATTGATCACAGGACCTGATCATCAGGTTAAATAGTAATTAAACAAGACCTTTTTTATTTATTGAGGAAAATAATGGTATTACATTTCTGGAGGGGGTAAAAATATGGGAGCCTGAGTGAAATGATGCTCTGTGAAGGTGCAGAGCAATGTAAATAATCCAAATCTCAATGACTGGAAGCCATTTATATATCATAAAAATATGTCTATTGGTAACGAATTACTTTACTAAAATAACTTGTGCTTTTATTCTTTTAGAATAAAATAATTTATATCTCCACAAGCATTGAGCTGACACCCACATTAAGAAAAGAAAGATATAATGTGATATGTTTTATTGTTAAAATGTTGAACATAAATTGATTTTGTCTTTCCACATGCAGTGGATCAGATTAATGTCTCATTCACAAAATGTGATTAAGTTATACACATGTGACTGCTTTTACACAGCTAGGACATAGTCTTAACCAAATGTTAACCAAGAGTAGAACACACACAAACACACACACCAAACGTGTCTGCCTGCACGACAGGTGACCTCAGGTACTGTGTCCCACATCCTTACTGTGTGCACAAAAATAAATCAGAGTAAAACAATTAATCCTTGACAAAAAAGAGCTGAATACATAAAATAGGTTGCAGGTTTAAAATTGTAGTACTGGTTTTGTTTAATAGGTGCTAGAGTGCCGTTTGGGGTGAGTAACACTTTAAACGGACCATAAAAGAAGATGGTACATGTACACAATGTTGAAGTACTTATGCATAAATGGATAACATTTAAGACCATCATTACCCTCCGCAGGAGTGGTTCAGAGAAAGACCAGAAAAAGATAAGACCCAGTACAATGAATTGCAGAAGCAAACAAGTTAAAACAAAAGGACATCACAATATAAAAACAAAGTGAGTTTTCAGACAGGATTTAAAAGGCTATAAAGACTCTGCAGTGTGAAAATTAAGTGGCAGTTTATTACAGAGTCTAATGTTTGCCACCATAAAAGCCCAAACCTCTCTCTGCTTCAAGCGAGACCTTGGCTGAATCAAGAACATCTGGCTGGGATGTCTGTGATCTTTTGGGGTTCTAGAAATGGAGCAGAATGGATGAATAATTGAGTGCCTTTCCATTTAAATCTCAATGTGAAAATGGACAGGAAGCCAGTGTAAAAACCTGCTGAAACCAGCGTGATGTGTTGATGTCTACCGGGACCAGCAGCACTCGGGACCAGCTACAGGTGATGGAGGGATAACCATACTAGAAAGAACTGTAGTAGTCCAATCTGAAAGTGTGAATAAAATTTTCCAGGTCTTTTACAGGACAAAAGGATTTTACCTGTCTTATGTTAATGCTTCCACCATCAGGGAACAATGAATTCTGAATTAAAATAGATTTGAGTATTTGGGCAACACTCAATAAACGATTGAAGAAAAATAAAATCAATATTTTACTCTCTCTCTCTCTCTCTCTCTATATATATATATATATTATAGTTTATATATAGTTTTACTATAACTATATATAGTCGTGTCCCAACATTGTCAGATTTTTTTACTCAAGGTCTAAAGTTTTATGAAATTTTCATGCAGAAAATAAAGAATTTAAAAGCCTTGAAGCACCACATGTGTGGAAGTACAGTATACCAGTATACTATCTTATTTAGCTTCCCTCGGTAAAGCAGAGTATCACAACCTAAAGCCAAACTGATGTGATTGCTCAGAACTCAACCTCAGGAACTGGACTTGGATTCTCCTCCCGGCTGTGTTCCCTGTCACCGTCTGCTCAGTTTCCTTCACTTTGTCGCAGCTGCGAGTTATTGTGCTTTTCTCTTTGCAGGAGCAGATGGAGCTTTGAGATCTTGTTGAGGCAGTTTTTGACATTGATAACGTGGTTTAAATCTGTGCTGACTGCCTCGTTCTCTTTTAGATGCGGTGCAGCTCCATTCATGGCTGTTTGCAGGTGACCTACGGTTAACTCCTGACTGCCACTGGTTGGCAAGAAGACCTCTGCAGGGTAAGAACAGGTCTCCAAACACACTGATGAGGTCATTGTGACCACTCACAGCTGTTTCATAGCATCAGCCTACCAGACAGGTATTATAGCATGTGAAGGTTTATTAGACTATAAGTTGACAGTTATGACATTTTCAGAAGTCTCAGAGATCCAAGAACAAACAAATTTAACCAACTGTAATGATGTTTTGGTTAATCTGTCATACAGTTAGTTATTCTCTTTCACTTGGTCTTGAGAAAAACACACTTTAAATTTTCTGAATGGGAAGAAACTTGTTAGCCCACTTCCCATATGTCTCCATGCCTAAAATAACTTTCTCTTCATTTTTGCATAAATTGTCAGGATCATCTGAAGCATATCAGTTCCTCTTTATTTTAATATTTTTAAAGTATCTGGTTGTTGATACTAAAGATGAGAAACCATCTAGGTTTTAATCAGTGAAAGGTGCAAAAGCCGGTGTATGTGTTAGTATCAAGCGGCAGCCTCGGCTGGTAAAATGTGAAGCCTATGTGGAAGTGCAAAAATTCCCCCCTCATCCACTAGGGGCTCCAAAACAGAGTCAATCCCCATAGACGTTAAAAAGACCAACTTCACAGCAGAAATAAACATGTTTAAAGCCTGGTACAAAAAACATTTTAGGATTAATAAGTCAAGTTTACTTTTATGACAACTGTGAGGGGGGTGAATTTTTTTTCTAAGTAATCCGTTTGGATGTTTTTTAAGCTTGAAATTCGGCATAATTAGGGATGTGTTGTTTTGATTGACAGGTATCCAATATCTGTGGAAAGAAGGGAGAGTGCAGCACAGCCGCGGTTTGTAGCCGGCTAACAGCGCGCCTTAGCTTTTAGCCCGCCTACCTTCGTTAGCTGGTTAGCTACTGTTAGCTCCGGGTTAGCTCAGTTAGCTCTTAGTTACAGGCAGCTCGGAGTTTGATGGGTATCAATCATCCACCCCCACCTTTACAGCACCCCTCTCAGCTCCACCTCGTTACCCAATTTTGGATTTTCCCAGAATGACAACATGAGTGACGCTGCCAAGATGGCGACAGTGGGAAAATCCCAGCAGATTAGCAGTTTCTGAAATACTCAGACCAGCTTTTCTTGGCCCAGCAACCTTGCTACGTTCAGTCACGTAAAGCCCCCTTCTTTCTCATTCTGATATTCATTTAAAGCTTCAGTAAGTCGCCTTGACCATGTCCACATGGCTAAATACATTGAATTGCTGCCATGTAATTGGCTGATTAGCTATTTGTGTTAACAATGAGGGAGAGCTGCATATTGGAATTTTGAAGAGGCATATGCTGCCATTGAGGTGGCATCATTTTGTGGGATCAAGATAATTATTAAAGCAGGGGAAAAAAAAATCTGCACAGCTCCCACCAGGGAAGCTTCATGGAGCCCAGGGCAGCACACATGGTCCCGTCTGGTCAGATCTGCCTTGTACTGAGAATATGGAGCATCATGAAGGGAAGAATGGCACGTCAGCAGCCATGGGCTGTTGAGCAGCTGGAATTCTCTATATGATCCTATGTGGATAGTCCAGACAATCTCGGGTATTTGATGCTTACATGAGAGTAAAGCAGCCATGTTCTCACCAAGTCATTCACCTGTGAAAGCAAGCTAAATTTAGCTCTGTTATTTTTAGTGTATGCCCTAATTAAATCATGTGCACCATGGAGAGAAAAGCTCAGATTTTGTGCTCATTTAGGCCACAAATGAGCACACACAGACACACACTGTCATACATGAAGCCACACACACACATGAAGTGCTCAGTCACATAGCCTACATGTGCTGCAGCCCCCTGCTGCAGTTTACGCACCAGTTAGCCTGTCTTTGCTGTCACGTGTTGCTAATGGTAGCGGCCACGCTTTGCTTCTCTTACCACAAGAAAGACAGTACTAAACATACAAAAATATAAAGTTTTATACAGACAATCTTTCACGTATTTTCAACTGATTTTATAAGTATAGGGAAAAAAATCCACCAGAACAGCTCATTGAATCCAAGTTTATCCTGGAATTTTGGTGAAAATTACATGAAAGGTCTGCTGATGATGAAAAGAATGCTGATGATGCACAAATTAATGAAGTATATACTTATCAAATTACTTTTGAGGATGTCCGTAGCAATATCCTCATGCCTCATTAATCTGTCTCATGGCTTACCACTTAAGTATTAATCATGTGAAGGAGGGAAGATGGCAGAGAGGGAAGCCTCAGAACTACAGCTGTACATTTCTGTGGAAAGAGACTTACAAAGTGGATGTTATACACAACCCTCATATTTACAGCAGTACCTCCATTTGCTTTAAGAGAAATTAGGTTAATAAACAAATTTGCTCCAAATACAATGCTGCAAATAAAAAAAGACACATCAGCCACATGGTACTGAAGCTGTTCAGTTGTATCTTGTTCTCTTCATTCATGAAAACTGATTTAATACAGTGCCTTGTGATGATTAACCCCCCCTACCCCACCGATATTTGTATTTTTTCTTACATTTTGCAGCTTTACACCCAGAAATTCAAATGGATTTATGCCCCTACCCCTTTAAAAGTAAAAAGGAACAAAAATTAATTTTCTAAAACAATTTGCCGTTTTACCATCCATGATTCCTTCAATTTGGACTAATTTACCATTCAGAGAGAAAATTAGTTTGTCTCATATGCCTCCAAGCTTTAAATGTAGTTTCTTGTTTTATATATATATATATATATATATTAGGGCTGGGCTCGTTAACGTGTTACTTAATTAACAGCGTTTTTTTTTTATTTATTTTTTTATTGTGCATTAACTTTTTTTTTTTTCTTCTAAAGTTCTTGCTCACTGGCTCTGAACACAGAAACCACATGCAGAGGCTGCAGTCCAATGCTTCTTTCTTTATGTCTTGTCCTGCTGCAGCATGCGTCTGATTACTGCAGAGAGACGCATCAGAGAGCAAGTTTATCAATGAAGAGACGTTTTCTGCTGGGCTCTGAAGAAAGAAGGAAAAGAATCGACATTTCTTAAGCGACACTTTGTCTGTCTGTCAAAAAAAAAAAAAAAAAAAAAAAAAAAAAAAAAATATATATATATATATATATATATATATATATATATATATATATATATATATTATCACGTGCCAGCAATTTCCAGTCATAGAAATTAGAGGAAATCAGCACCTTCCCATAATATCTGCTGATACCTGCCACTCCTGCTGTATTCAGTTAAATCAGTCATAGTAATCAATTCAAAGCTTTCACTACATCTTATTTCCTCCTTCGGTAATGGTCTACTTGTTGGAACTGAGCATTGTTGCTGTACCATATGCATGTCAGCATCACTTTAAATGCATGCTGGGAACTGTCTCCACATCTTTTCTCTTTGGTCTTAACATCCATCCATTTTCCCATCCATCTGTCCACCAATTTGTATCTCCATTGTCTCCCCTCCTTCCTCTAAGATCTGTCTCTCATGCTCTTATTAGGGCTGCTAAATTATTTAACATCAGATTGTGGGCTCGGCTCCTGAGCCAGGAGCAGATGGAGAGGAGAGGAGGAAACGCTGGAGAGAGGAGGGGAAGTATGGAGGTGTCCGATGCTGCAGGGAGCCGTGAATCAGCAGGGAGCAAAAAGAGCAGTGGGAGGGAGGACGGAGCGAGTTTATAGATAGCTTAAGGTAATACGACAGGAGGGAGCGGCATCAAATGCCCCCCGTCAGTGAGTTTGTGTTCGGGTGTGTGCATCGATTGAACACAGAAGGTCATGGAGCTGAGAGGAGATTAGCGCATTAGACTTGGAGCTGGAGGAAGCACGGCGGCACAGCTAACGCCTTCTTTGAATAACTGAGGTACAGGGAAGCCGCAAACAACAAGGACAAGAGGAGCTCTTACAGTATGGGGGAGAGCTATATGTACCAGCGACTCTCCTACGCCAGAGGAGAGGGGGAGGGGGAGGATGAAGAGGAGAGAAACAGGAGTGTCAAGGGACAAATGGTAAAGCCTGAAGTTGTGGGTGAATGTGCAATATCTGTGTGATGAACGACTGTATAGTGTGATCAGGCGTGTGTTTGTGAGTGTGTGAGCATTTCTGTGATCATGTGTTCATATTGGGCTGCACCTGCTCAATCTTTTCTTTTATTATAAACCCTTAAGTCAAACAAACACGTGTCACATACTGGAGGTCTGCCTGTGTCGAAGTCTGGTCAATCAAAAACAGAATTATTCATCCAGCGTAAAAATAACATGAACGTTGTTGTAAATGTGGTTTAATTTTCTGCTGATGAGCTAATTAATTAAACAGCAACATTTTTTCCCTGTTTTAGTCTTCCAGTCATGCGTTGACCACTGATAAACATGTAGAATGACTTAATTTACAAACACAATTTTACCCATAAAGCTGATGATAAATGACAATTCCAACTCATAAAAGAAATCTTTTAAATAATTTGAGTAGATTTTCTGTTGTGAAATATTCCTCTTTGAACACACTTTCATGGTCATATAACATGAAAAAATTTTAATTATGAAGTGACCATGATGTAAGTTGATTAAAAAAGTGACATTTCTTGTTTCACCCATCCTTAAATTGGGTCTAACTCTGAAAAATGGGCTTTAAAAATATATTTACTGTCTCTAAATATAAACCTAACCTGTAAAATCCTGTAAAAGCTTGTGTTTAGTATGATTAAACTAAACAAATACTTTCTTGATTAATCTGCGAGGTATTGTGAATAAAGAAGGGGGGCCAGTAGAAAATATGTATCCCAGCTGATCACAAGATGGGACGTATTTACAGATGACTAATATTTTTCATTGCAGCAGTTTTTCCCCACCTACATTCCTAAGACAGAAAAAAGGTCCAAAATAAATAAATAATTCCATGGCTTCAGTGCTCGACAAACATAAGAAATATTCATGGTGTTTTTTTTTTAACTTTCACCCCTTAAATGCCAGATTTTGTAATTAAAACTTGATTTCAGAATGAGACAAAAATCACAAAAAGTGAATAATGTTTTTTAATAATAATGATTGTCAAATGTTTTCTTTGGGTGGGATTATCTGAGCCTGAGTTTAAGTGTCAAAAACTAGCATCGACACTGATTTTGTTGCATTTTTACTTATGGTGTAATGTCAAATTATGTACTAAGTCCCACACCTTTTACCCGAAGACATGAAAAACATGCAGTAATATATAATGTCATAGAAATATTTTAACTTTTTTTGTCATAGGTACTATCATTGGCCTCAGTGCTCAACAAACATAACAAATATTCATGGTGTTTCTGAACTTTGACCCCTTAAATGCCAGATTTTGATTCAGAATGAGACAAAAAACACAAAAAGAGGGGGTTGTGCTGAAATTAGCACCCCTGCCACAAAAAGCACCTTTAAGACCTATTCTATTCTACAGTCATTTAGCAGACGCTTTTATCCAAGCGACTTCCATTTGAGAGTAAGAACTTACATTTGAGAGTATTCATTACTAAACTGACTGAATGTCAAAAGAATCTAACGGACTCGTGATCTTCACCACCCTTATGATTAGCTACATCCACCAAACGCGCAACATAAGCTAGTTGTCATGTTCAGGGTGTACTCTCAAATGCAGGGGTGTATTCTGCGGCTCCGCCCACACCTCCATCTTGTTATGTTTCTATTGGCTCTGCTTGGGGAAATAACTGACCTGTCCCATCCTGGCAAACTGGGATGAAAAGAACCTCAGTCTAAGTGAGACAGAAGGTATTTTTAGTGCTAACACCCATGTAAACAAAGCTAGACTAGCAAGCTTTTTTCTGGACAGTTGATGTGGATTAAAATAGTTTTTGCAAGATAGTCCATGTTTGTGCACAATACAGATAATCTACAGTTTGTAGTTAACCTACACCCTCAACATGCACACAGACACACGTTCTGTGTTGCAGGGACATTTCAATGTCAGGGCTGCCTTTGAATGAGCAGACACATACACACTAATTTCTCAACACACATGCATATTTGCATGCTATGAATGACTTAATTGTCCATGTCAGAACTACTAACACCTTATGGAAAACCAATGAAAGTCAGACACTGCTTTTCAACCATGCTGCAACAGAATTATTTAAAAACATAAACTAATGAAACAGGCCTGGACAAAAATGATGGTACCCTTTGACTTAATATTTTGTTGCACAACCTTTTGTGGCAATCACTGAAATCAAACGATTCCTGTAACTGTCAGTGAGACTTCTGCACTTCTCAGCAGATATTTTGGCCACTCCTCATAAGCAAACTGCTCCAGTTGTCTCAGGTTTGAAGGGAGTTTTCCAGACGGCATGTTTCAGCTCCTTCCAAAGATGCTCAATAGGATTTAGGTCAGGGCTCATAGAAGCCACTTTAGAATAGTCCAGTGTTTTTAGCTGTGTTGTGAGTCATTGTCCTGTTGCAAGACCCATGACCTGAGACCAAGCTTTCTGACACTGGCCAGCACATTTCTCTCTAGAATCCCTTGATAGTCTTGCGATTTCATTGTACCTGCACAGATTCAAGACACCCTGTGTCAGATGCAGCAAAGCAGCCCCAGAACATAACAGAACCTCCTCCATGTTCCACAGTAGGGACGGTGTTCTTTTCTTCATATGCTTCATTTTTCCATCTGTAAACATAGAGCTGATGTGTCTTGGCAAAAAGTTCCATTTTTGTCTCATCTGTCCATTGAACATTCTCCCAGAAGCTTTGTGGCTTGTCCACATGTAATTTGGCTTTTTTATGGTTTGTTTTTAACAATGGTTCCTCCTTGGTCGTCTCCCATTAAGTCCACTTTGGCTCAAACAAGGACGGATGGTGCGATCTGACACTGATGTTCCTTGAGCTTGAAGTTCACCTTTAATCTCTTTAGAAGTTTTTCTGGGCTCTTTTGTTACCGTTCGTATTATCCTTCTCTTTGATTTGTCATCAGTTTTCCTCCTGTGGCCACGTCCAGGGAGGTTGGCTACAGTCCCATGGATCTTAAATTTCTGAATAATATGTGTAACTGTAGTCACAGGAACATCGAGCTGCTTGGAGATGGTCTTATAGCCTTTACCTTTAACATGCTGGTCTATAATTTTCTTTCTAATCTCCTGAGACAACTCTTTCCTTTGCTTCCTCTGGTCCATGTTGAGTGTGGTACACACCATGTCACCAAACAGCACAGGTGTGTTGGTGCAGGGATACATGGAAAACCTGCTGGATTGCGGCCCTCGTAGGACCGAATTGAGTAGCCCTGCTCTATGTACACAAGCTTTCACAATGGCTAATTTTTATATATAAAACTATTCTTGGCCTACTTCCTTTATATCTTTCTATCTATATGTCCAAGAAACAGACTCATTATAGGCTTCGCTCTCATTCTGGTGCACAGATGGCGGCCCCAAGTGAAAACAGAACTTGGGAAAAAGGTTTTTAAATATGCTGCTCCTTCCACTTGGAATAACTTTCAAACTGATTTGAAAGGTCTTTCTGGGGGAGTTTAAGTCTATTCTAAGGGCTCAAGAAGAAAAATCTCTCTGTAAATGTGACTGTTTTTAAACCTCCTGGTATTATTCAACCCACGCTGTATTTCATGGACCTAATGTTGGCTGCTACCTTTGTTTTACATGTTTTGTGTTACTTCTTGTGTTTTGAAAGTTGATCAAATCTCTTGAAAAAGAGATTTCTAATCTCAGTGAGGCTTTTTTTTGGGTTAAATAAAGCAGAACTAATTAAATATCAGATTGTGTCCTCCTACGAACAGTGTTTTGATGCAGGTGAAATGTGTGTGTGTGTGTGTGTGTGCAGATGCAGGGTGAAGAGGGCACAGAGTGGCTGCTGGAGCTGCTGACTGATGTGCAGCTGCAGCAATACTTCCTGCGGATCCGAGACGAACTCAACGTCACACGACTTTCCCACTTCGACTATGTCAAGAATGAAGATTTGGAGAAAATTGGCATGGGACGCCCTGGTGGGTCTTACACCCGGAAGCAGCTGTAGAGATTTCCATTGTTTCATTCATCTTAAAATTCTGTCTCTAAACCAGTTATCCTACAAACTCTTGACATTATTAGTGGAAATTCAAGAGGATTAGTGCTTTTATTAAAGTTTTCAGGATGTGTTTGTGTTGGTTCAGGTCAGAGGAGGCTTTGGGAGGCGGTCAAGAGGAGAAGAGCCCTTTACAAACGCAAGTCCTGGATGAGCAAGGTACAGTACCACCTCTGACCTGCAGATAACTTACACAGTAAGACAGAAATGGTTTGTCACATGATGATCTGGTAATCTGACACTGACAAGCTCAGACCCACATGTTTCTTTGGTTTATACGCACTCACACATTTACAGGATGACTTCGTACAATACCACTAAATAATTAGATATTATTACTATTACTATTATAAATAGTTATTATAATAACTTAAACCCTTTCCTACATTTATTTTCCACCGCTATGATGTGCAGCAGATTCTCATGTCATCCCATTTTCACTGCTCCAACTAATCCAGTTTGAAAGTTTGCATTTTATTTCCGTATTCGTAAATCCACCATGATTACTGAAACCCATGAAACCCAAAATTAACATATAAATATGTAGTTTTGAACAGCAGACTTTGGCTTTTAGGTGCTTATTTCAGGCACAGAGAAAGTTTAAAGTCTAGAAAAAAACATGTAATATTCACCATTAAAACACTTATAACATCATTATTTTCCCTTGATGAAAATATGGGACTTTAAATTTACTTGTTTAATTCAAAAAATTCATTTATTTTTCTTTTAAGATAATTAAATATGACTTATAATGAATAACTGAGCAATTTAAAAGTATTTCAGCCCTTTATCACACTATTAAATACCTCACTGTAAACTTAAAAAAAATATTTATGGTGTAAATAAATATAAATAAATTTTCCTTCTGCGCTGAGGACGTTGATTGAAAGCCACCTACTGCAGATCAAACTTAACTGGAATAATTATTGGTACCAAATTCATTGACAAAACCACCAAATACATCTGCCTCAGTGTTGTAACCCTCCCTGGTTTCATCCCCTCACTTTCACTACCTCAGTATCGTCTTTGACCATAACCTCCCTTTTGAGCAGTACATAAACCAAATAACCAGAACAGCATTCTTCCATCTGAAGAACACCCCCCTCTCCACCCATCATTCCTGGTTTCATCTCATCCAGACTCGACTACTGCAACAGTATCCTGTCCAACTCATCACATAAAGTTTTAAACAAGCTCCAGTACATGCAAAACTCTGCTGCTCGCCTCCTCCTCTCCTGTGTTCCACAAACTCCGCTGGCTTTCTGTTTCAGTGTAGTCACTTTAAAATTGTCCTTCTCACTTTTAAATGACCTGACTCGTTCCGATCAGACTGACCTCCTTCATTGCCATACACCATCTTTCCATTCCTCTCATGACCCACTGGAAATCTCCCCCAAAAGTCATCTGTGTCAGCTCTGACCTGATAAAGTTCAAAATACTCTTAAAAACTCACCTTTTCAAGGATGTTTTGTTTATTTTAAACTTCCATCATGTTACTATGATGCATTGTTGCAGTTATGTTTTAGATCCACAAATGAATCATAAATGAATCAACCTGTTAAAAGTTTCTTCTGGACCCGCAGGTGTTTCCAGTAAAACGACCGGACTCCGACCCCCAGCAGCCTGTTCCTCAGGGGGCGTCGTCTGGCGCCGGTCCAGTCAGTACCGAGCCGGGCGCCTCGCTCACCTGCCTGATCAGAGACTCCGAGCTGCAGCTGTTCGAGCGGCTCGGAGATGGAACATTTGGGGTGGTGCGACGAGGAGAGTGGACCGGACCCAACGGCAGAGTGGTGAGATGAGGAGAGACATAGAAGTAAATTAGTGGACGTGTTTTTGGAGGGTAGCAGGCATTGTCATGACTTTGTCTCCAGTTGTCAGTAGCAGTGAAGTGTCTGAAGGCAGGCGTGCTGGACTCAGACGGCCTGGATGATTTCATCAGGGAGGTGAACGCCATGCACTCACTGAGCCATCAGAACCTCATCCGCCTGTATGGGATCGTCCTCACACAGCCCATGAAGATGGTAAATACACAATTTATTATTTTTTCTGTATTAATAAATATAATAATATAATATAGGATAAACTGTTTTTAGTGTTCATATTAAATCAGCCTGGTTAAACCTGCAGACGCTGCTGTGCTTTCCTGCTACTGAGGAGATTAATTCATATAGTCCCACAATGTATGAAATGAAGCAGAAGATTTACAGATTTATGTGCACAAGACTTATTTTTTCCCTTGGTTTAGGTGGCTGAGCTGGCTCCTCTGGGTTCTCTGCTGGATCGCCTCAGAAAACGTCAGGGTCACATCCTCATCTCGATGCTGTGCAACTACGCCGTACAGGTCAGAGGAAATGAAGAAAAAATGCTTCTATTCATCGCAGATTCTGACCGATCAGTCAGAAGTAAAAATCAAATCGCATTTAAATTATGTGACGTATGTATAGAAACAAAGATACAGCAAGCCACTCCACCCCACGACCCCAGAGACTGTGCAGGGTCCCCCAAACACCCGGAGTAGAGCGGTCACCATGACAGTGCAAACTGAGCAGGCATAGGTGCAGGTGTGGGGGATCCTCACGAGAAAAACACTTGAGTTAAAAAGTAAAAACAGATAGATCTAACAATTAACAACTAAAAGGCCAGTACCAGAGGACCTCGGGGTCTGAGAGGCTTCATAGCTTACATTCATTTAGCAGAGGCTTTTCTGGTTAGGCGTAGCATTAAGTAGTGTCTTGCCTAAGGACCCAACTGGAAGGGGTTAATATTCTCCCCTGTGGGGTTTGAACTCTAGTCTGCTGTACGGGAGACCGATGCCCTGCCAAGTGAACCAGCTGCCAGCAACTTAAAGCATGTCAGATAAATAAGAAGGATCTAGTTCATTAAGAAATGGTCTCATCTCACATTTTACATGACCTGTTTGTGTCTGTGCAGGTAGCGTGCGGGATGGCCTACCTGGAGCAGAAGCGTTTCCTCCACAGAGACCTGGCCGCCCGCAATGTTCTATTGTCCACCAATGAAACGGTGAAGATCGGAGACTTTGGCCTGATGAGGGCGCTGCCCACACATACTGACCAGTACATCATGGAGGAAGGCCACAAAATCCCTTTCCCATGGTGAGGAGAACAGGTTGCAACTTTTTTTTTCTTTCCTTCATCCCACTTATCTCATAATCACTTCTCTCATGATCTCTGCATCGCTATCTCTCCAGGTGCGCGCCAGAGTCCCTGAAGTCTCGAACTTTCTCTCATGCATCTGACACCTGGATGTTTGGCGTCACCCTGTGGGAGATGTTCACTCACGGACAGGAGCCATGGCTGGGCCTAAATGGAAGCCAGGTGCCTCTTTTTTCCATTTTACTAGAAGGAAATTTGTGATTTGAGCAGAAAATGTCATTCTTACATGTATCTCAGCTTTCTGAGAAAACCTACCACTAAAACGAGCTGAAACATTTCATGTGTATGTCTGCAGATCCTCCATAAAGTGGACGTTGAGGCTGAGAGGCTGTGCAAGCCTGATGACTGTCCTCAGGACATCTACAATGTCATGCTGCAGTGCTGGAGCCCCAAACCAGAAGACAGGCCCACCTTCATCGCTCTCAGAGACTTCCTGCTTGAGGTAACACAGTTTTTTTTAAACAGTAACCTCATGAATCTCAGCAGATGCAGAGATTGGGAAGTTGATGGTTTTGTGGGAATCCTGCTCTTTTAAGGGGGTCGTACATACTAACAATGCTAAAATCTCTAAAATGATATCTCAAGCCATTTCTGTTTAACGTAGTCACACACCAAACATTTCTGCCAACTGCAAGTGGAAAATAACTTTTTATTTAAACACTTCAGACACTGAAAAAACCCTTTGGTTTGATTTAAAAAAGAACAAAAAGCTGAATGTTTACTCTGGAATATGGGCCAAGAAAGGAGTGGAGATTTGCAAATGTTGCAACCAGCCACAAAAAAAAAAAAAAAAAAAAAAAAGAAAAGAAAACACTTAATCAGCTTTCTGGTATTTTTTTGTATTTCAAACTCAAGCAAAGTGAATCATAACAATAAAAAAACTAGCTTACAGTGTTCTGAAATTTAAGCAGAGGTTGTGCATCAGTAATCTGGTCCAGCACGTGAATCTGAACTGTTTATTTGTAGAAATATTGTTTTAGAGGGAGGGAACTGCTTCCATCCCAGCATGCAGCACAACCAGGTTTTGTTCAAATGAAGGATTCATACAGTTTTTAAAAAAAAACAAAAAAAACAGGTTAAAGGTTTTGTATCAGTTTGTTTGTTTATGAACATATGATGATTATGTGCAACAATAACAAGGATTTTCTAATGTCAGAGTGAATTACTGCAGGTTCAATGTAACTATGGTGTTATGAGATTAATGCAGCTAAGGTTAGTGTGTTCTTTCAAGGAGATTTAAAATTTTATAATTTCCCTTTCCCAGGTATCATAATCATTCTTATTTATTATTTAACAATAGCACAGGACTAAATTGATTGCTCTCAGATAAATGTAAAGCCGAAGGCAGCAAAAAAAGTGAAATACGCCTTCAACACTGCAGTGAAAACCCTGCTTTTAAAGCATCGAGGAGATTTTCCTTAAAACAGCTGAGTGAACTTTGCAGAAGCAAGTGTTTTTTCTTTTTGTCCATTGTCACATATTATAGAATGAATGATTCAGCTGAGAGGGAACAGAGTATTTCTTCCATGTCTGCATAGTGCTTCTGTTCCTGCTGATGGCAGTGATAATACAGGGAATGTTTGTCTTCTGCAGACCATGCCAACAGACATGAGAGCTCTGCAGGACTTCGAAGAGGAAGACAAGCTCCAGATTAAAATGGACGACGTCATTACCATCATCGAGGGAAGGTCAGTGTGTAACCTTTATTTTTTAATCAACTCAGGGCTAAAAGACTGTTGCACTAAACTCAGTCTGGTACAAAAAAGCAAATAGCAGAAAGTAATCTTTCAGCACAGAATCATTTTCTTTCATGCAGTTCAGGCGAACACACGTACCTCTTGTTGACACTGGATTCCTTGCATAGTGGAAAATTGCTGACTCACTGTGGAAATAGTGTGCTCAGTCTTTGTGTGTGCTTGTCTGAATTGTGTTTTCCTTCTGTGACCTCCCAAATTTGAAAGCCAGATTCCCACAACCTTGAGACACATCTTTTTGTCTCAAACAGCTGATTACACTTCGCTTTTGTGCCTGTTTTTTGTATTGGTGTGTTTGCAGGGCAGAGCATTATTGGTGGCGAGGTCAGAACAGGCGGACGCTGCGTGTCGGTCAGTTTCCTCGTCATGTGGTGACTTCGGTCGCCGGTCTATCCGCCCAGGACATCAGCCGACCACTGAAACACTCCTTCATTCACACTGGACACGGAGACACAGACCCTAACAGGAGCTGGGGACACGCAGACCGAATAGACAGGTTAACAACACACGACACGAGCTCAGACCTAATGGAGAGTTTAATTTTATTGTAAATTGTTTCATATCCTGCTTTTTTTCCCTCTTTTTCTACTTCAGGAAAAAGCATAATTAAACAGATCATGACATTTATTTAAGAATTCACACCACCCTTCTTTGATGTACAACAAAGAACAAATCATACTGACTTATCTGTACTACTACTAAACCTCTGTTCCAGTTGTTTCTGTTTCCATATATCCAACTGGCCTCATACATTTATTGTAAACTTGGCATTCACAGCCAAAATTAAGTTAAAACACAAAAATGCCCACAAATAAAAACCATGTATTTACTTGGTTGCACCATCAGGAGTGTGAAAATGACCTTTTGACACATGCAGACAATATAAAAGCTGAAATTAAATCAGCTTATTTGGTTATGAGCTGTTTGTTTTAGACAGTTACATCTGTCTAATTTTGCCATATTAGAAAAGATTAGGTGCAAATGATAATAATAATAATAATAGCATTTATGTGCTCATGAAGTCAAAAGAGCTTGAACATTTTTTTCCATTCAAGTTATTAAAACATAAAAATCAGGTCAGACAAGACAGATGGGTGAAAACCAAAAGACAGAAAAACAGGGTTTGGGAAATTACCAAAGCGTGTTTTAGAGATCATTTAAAGAAATAAAGGCAACTTGTTCCAGAGCCTCAACAGCACAGTCCTGTCTTACGTCTAACAAGGGGACAAGCAAAAGGCTTCAACCCCTGGAGCTCAGAGTGCATGAGGGCTCATAAAAGTGTAGCTTCGCTTTAATGTAGTTGAAGCAAAAACTGGAGCATGTAATGTTTCTTTTTGAAAAAGTATGATCATATAAAAACATCTGTTACATCCCAGAAATTAAATTAAACGGGTTTTTTCTGAGCTGAAGACTTCTGTGCTGTTTAGCACTGATTTTACTGCAGCTTCCCAGCAGAGGGCAGCAGAAGCCCACATGTAGTAACACATAGCTCAGTGATTGATAAAGAAAAACTCTTCATTGTCCCACATTGGCTACAAAACTCAACGAGTCCTTTATCAGCTGTTACAGTAGCAGAGTGTCGGTACATCTGCAGTAAACAACTTTAATTACTCCAGTCATGTTCAGTATCTATGTTTATTTAAAGCTGCAACTTCATTTAAATATATTAAATATGCACTTTTTTGTCTCTGCAAACTGATATTAAAATGAAGTTATGTATTTCTGTAGTTTGTATTTAGGGAATCCCATGGACCCGCCTGATGTCCTAGGATTCGATTCTGGCATTGCAAGACCCACCAAACTCCCCAACCGTGCAAAAAGTAAGTTTTCTTCTCTTATTTAATATCGCTTTTGAGGAAATGTGAGTTCATTCCTCTTCAGTAAATATAAGCTGAAGGTTTTAATCTGTCCTTAACAGAGCAACCACCCCCTCGTCCACCCCAGCCTGCAGTTCTGCTCAAGAGTAAGTTTTTCTTCTCCGTTCTCAGCGCTCTTTGCAACCCACAATCTGACCTTTAAGCAGATATTAATGTTCTGGTGTTTGCATGTATCTCTAGAGCCATTATATGACCTGGTGATGGACGATTACGATGACGAGGATGACGCCAGCACTTCATCTGGGCTAAAGAAGCTGGGAGCGTCTCTAGGTCTGAAGCTTCGACCGTGGGAGGGGACAGGTGTTCGCGCAGCCAAAAGTGAGGTGTCACTCATCGACTTCACTGATGACAGCTTCAGCTCAACCACACCCTCTCCGCTCATGGAAACACATCAAGCAGACGAGGACACACTGAAGGTAGAGTTGTGTCTAGGTCAGACTGCCCTCACAAATGCCCAGTTCCAGTGCTTTAAAAGCTAAGAAATGTTTGATTTTTCATTGTCAGAGAGACACTTTTTGAAACAACTTTAAAAGCATGGTTTATAGATTTTTTTTCTCCAAATGAAATGCACCCAGCTTTACACAAACAGCCTCAGACGTTGCTGTTTGTTTACCCTTATGGTCTATAAAAGGTTGTAAGAGCAGCAAACAGTAGTTCAGGAACTAACGGCATATCTGTGCCAAGTCACAATAAGAATTTTGCCTCTGTGTTGACTTATTTACCAAAATTGTGTTGCCTGAACACAGCATTAGAGAGAAAGTTTAATCTCAGAAAAGGCTCTAGTTTAAGACACTTCAGAGGCTGAGTTACTCAGTAGTTAATTGTAGGCATTAGTGAAGGATGATACAATTTTTATCTCAATCATCTCTCACCTAAAAAATAATCAGAGAAACTTAATGAACAGCTGCAACCTACAACTTTTCAAACAGACTGGTGTCAGTGGGCTAATTGTCCTAAATAGTCTTTATTTCAGCAAGCTGTTTACCACATCAAAAAAAAGAGAATGAAAGATAAAAAAACATGGTGCTAATTATTTTAGCTTTGACAGTGCACAAAATAAAATCCGTTACTCATTCACAATGTTTTAATACAGAACTGCTGCACTTTGTAAGCACACTAATTGGTTAAAAGACTCAATTTAATATGTAATTGCCTGAGAAATCATAAAAAGCCCACAAGTGCAATAAACATTTTGTAGCGTAGGATGAAAGTGACTCAGATAGGTTCTTTTAACTTTCATGCCCAATCTGAGTGGCTATGTCAAGAAACTAACTTTTATTTTTTTAAATTAAATAAAAGCTATTTTTATTGAGCTAGAAAAGGATTCAGTTTATTTTAGTTTAGTGTGGTCTAAAAACAGAGCAGCTCATTAGCAGGTAACTCAGCAGCTTAGTTTAGCCAGTTAGCAAGGCAGTTGCTGCTTCAAAAAATTGGCTAACAATTTAATTTAGATTTGCTTAGAATGAACTATTTATTAGAGCAATTTCCACTCTGATAAATTAGCATCTATAGCCGTTTTTATCTTGACTAGGTAGCTGCTTGTGGAGCAAAAATGGCTCTTTCTGTTCCACAAAGCTAGCTAGCAGTTTATTTTAGCTGGCTAGCTGTTTGTTTTCGTTTAATTTAGCTGCTGTAACACTTTCTCTGCTCTGTGTTGTGCTGCTGACACTGCAGCTGCATGAGCTTCAGTGAAGCTACGTTTCTCATGCTGGGTAGCACAGTTCACGCACGGCAAACAACTCAATTCTGTCCCTGTAGAACAAAATCAGTAGAGCAGTGTCGGTTGTCCAGTATGAGGCTTCGTCAGTCAATTGCAAGACAGCTCAAATAAAGCATTAAATTCTTCTAATTATTATTTTTGTTTTTATTTACAACATTGTAATTTCCCACTGGTATTAAAAAGTTTTTTTTTTATTTGTTTTATTTAATTTCATATTAGCTTTGTGACCTTTGCTCTGCAGATCATCATGGCCAAAGCTGTGTTTTAATTAACTGACAAAGGTCATTGACCTCACTTTTGGTCAGGGAACTGGATTTATGTAGACAATTTCCTTGAACATCGTATTGAGCTGAGGTTGGGAGGAAAGATGATTGGTTTTTTTCCAGTAGCTGCACACCATCACCCCCAGTGGAGCTACCCAGGAATAAGAGGAGAGGGTCTTCTATTCACTTTTCCTGGCTAATCTTGAAATTTGAGCCTCTAACCCTATAATTTAACCCACTCCCACACAAAAAGCGATTGAGCAGCAGTTCAGAGATTTTAAAGACACATCAGAGACGTCAAGCAACCACACAAACACCACAAATTCTCCCAATGAAGTTAATTGCACAAAGCTTTAAAAAACGAGTGGGAAGTCTGTGCTTACAATCACTTCCTGTATTCTCCAAGGGCAGTGTGCACCCTTTAGCCTAGAAATGTCATAAATAACCCCTTTCCTCTTGGATGCACCCAGAGAAGTGCAGTTTGATGGTGATTGGTGCTCATTGATCGATCATGTACATGTTCATGCTTTAGTGATCTACTGTGGGGATTCACAGCAATTCTACCCCACAGCTTTAGCCCGTCTTCGATCAAAGTTTAGGCATGAAAACAGAAGAAATGAATAAAAAAAATGTACACTGAAACCTGTTTGTCCAAAATATACTATTCACTTGTTGAGATTCAAATCATATTGAAGCAACTTTATTTACAAATTGGCAATTAATTTACACCCAAACTTGGACATCTTGCCTACAGTTTGATCCCACGAGCTTGTCAGGATGCACATCTTTGTGGTATATTGGCTAAAGGGGAAAGTGGTACCCAGTAGCATAAATTTTCATTTCTTTTTACATACTCTGCCTTGTGAGGTTTGCACAGCAAATTGCCATGTGCATCCTTTCAAGATGCAGTGTACTCAGTGGTGGAGCAAGTGTGTGCATCTGATAAAATGAGACCTACTGCTGAGTCTGAAGGTTGCTCAGTGGTGGTATTAACCAGGCAACCAGGGAATAATTTACATATTCTAATAAAAGTCATCATTATAATAAGCCATTGTTGTGGTCAGTTATTAAACAATCTGTACTAAGGAGCCATGCGTCCAGGTGCTTCTTGTTGGAGGTGCCTGGCTGTGGAGCCACTCTTTAACATGATCCATGTTTGTCTCCTGGGACGTTGCTTTTGAACACTGAATCAATATTTTCACTATAGTTGTTGAATGTTAAATTATGTCCACTTCTGTCCTGTTAATAAGACTAAACAGTCATTCAGTGTATCTGATAACATAAGAAATACTTGTATCGATTTTTCAGGACACTCCTTCCATCCTTGACTGGCCTCTCCCTCAGCCAACGTACGACGAGGTTACCGCAGACTTCGACGACCAATCGGAGGACCAGGAGGTGCGGTCCATCAACAAGGGGTTGACGGAAGAAGCTTTGGTCACTCCAGGGCCCAGCATGCCAGGCAGGAGCGAGTCCCAGTCAGCAGACCTCTTTCAAGAGCTACAGAGAGAGGTAGAGTCTCTCACACAGGAGTAGTCATGTTTTCTAAAGTCACTCATAACCCATGTTTCCTTTTCTGCTAATATTTCTCTGTTTAAAGGTGATGGTGAAGCTACAGGTTCCCATGGCAACAGGTCGCTCCCTCCCATCCTCTCCAACCCCGATGCCTCTGGTTCCATTGGGTCCCCACCGGCAGATCTGTCTGCCTCCTCCTTCCCCTTTATCCTCTTCCTCCTCTTTCACCTCCTGTTTTGAGGATCGCCCGGTGTTGCCCCCTCGCAGCCCCATCCCCCCACTACGTCCCTCTAAACACAGCCTCTCCACCCGCACCACCAACCAGCAGGCCCGCTCCAGTTCCATTTCACTGGGTAACGAGGAAGAAGCACCTCCTCAGATCCCACCCAGAGACCATGCTTTCTCTCAACCGGGGTCTCGCTCCTCCTCTCCCCTCCCTCTGGTGCCACCACTCTCCTCTACACCTGTAGCACTGCCCCCTCCTCCTCTCTCCGTCTCTCCTCGCCGGACAGCTGGACTTCTGGGTCCTTTGTTGTCCTCCAACTCCCCACCCACATCTTCCTTTCATCAAGCCACTTTACATTCCTCACGGCCAGGAGCGCCAGCCTCGTCGTACTCTTCCACCTCTTCGCTGGATCCCCTCACCTTTCGTGAGGGGCGTGGCCTCTCCCCGCTAATTGACAGCTCTCAGAACTCTAGTCCTGCCTCACTACCAGAGAGACCAGCCTTTCTAGAGAGGTGAGATACTCGTATCAAATATGCCTTAAACTTGTTTATTCTCGCCCTGTTAAACCTATTTACTCCAGATAGAGGTTTGTTGGTTGGTGTGTTTTCATGGCTTTGTTTTTTTGTGATAATTACAATTATTATAAAATTATAAAATTAAACAAGTATGCATTCAGAGTACAAGTAAAATTGCAGCTATCGTTCACAGATTAATATTCCTTTTCCTTATTTTTCTCTTCTAATCAGATATGGGGCAGCCAACATGGCAGCAGTCAAACCCATGATGCAGCAGCAGCCGCCGGGCGGAGCTAAAACAAACACCTCCTATAACAACAACAACGGACGAGCTGCAGCTTCCAACACACAGCAGGACCAAAGCATCACACAGGTGAGGAAGAGCAGAGGAAAATATAGCTTTTTTCTTTTAATATAAAATGGCTTTTCATTGTTTTTGTTTCAGATCTCGACACGAACACCAAATGCCAATCGTTGCTGCAGGTGGAAAAATGAAAAGTCACCAATTTAATATCTGAAAGCTTCTGATTGACCTCCTTTTATCTACAAACTTTTAATTAGCAGAAGTCTATACTCTATAAAAAGTAATTCAAATGGCTGTTTTAAAACAGATTAAAACAGAACATTAACTTTGTTCTTAAAAATATTAGAACATGTATGTGACTGAATGAGGGAAAACCAAAGTTTAATTTTGGCTCATTTTAAATTGCATGTAGATTCAATCAGGGGAATAAAGTAACAAACTTTAAAATGATAAATATAACCCTGTTTGTTTTTGTTTCCCATTTTAATTGCAAGGACATCAAGACATTTATCATAGTTTTAACAAACACTTTCAATCCTTAGCTGTAACTCCTGTTGTCTCCACCCAGGAGATTGTTACTGGGAAATTCCTTCGTTTTTTAAGTAGCATTGAACTATGCATTAAAATTCAAACAATCCATGAATCCAGACATGCATCTATTGATTCTGACTTGGTGGTAATGCTGACAGGTCCAAGGAGCAGTGCATGGCGTCACCATGGAGGAGTGTAAGACCGCTCTGCAGAATCACAACTGGAGCATCCCTCAGGCTGTTAATTATTTGAAGGTAAACCTACCAGTCTACGTATGCTTTCATGTTCACAACAGTTTATTTGTAGCAGCAGAAAACAATCAGTTATAACTAACCCTAACCCTAACTGTGCAAAGTCAAATATCTTTATTTATTGTCAGGATGCACATCTTTTTGGTAAAGTGGCTAAAGGGGGGTTTCAGACTATGAAGAAACCAGTCTGAACTTATTTGTGACATGGTGCATTATCCTGCTGGAAGTAGCATCAGAAGATGCTACACTGTGGTCATAAAGGGATGGACATGGTCAGCAACAATACTCAGGAAGGCTGTGGGGGTTAAACCAGGCCACGTTGGTACTAAGGGGACAAGAAATCATTCTCCAGACCATTACATCACCAGCAGCCTGAACTTTCTCTACAAGGCAGGACGGACTCATGCTTTCATGTTGTTTCCAGCAACTTCTCAGCCTACCATCTGATTGTGGAGCTGAAATGAAGACTCATTAGACCAGGCAATGTTTTTCCATCTTCTATCATCCAGTTTTGAAGAGCCTGTGTGAATTGTAGCATCAGTTTCCTATTCTGAGCTGATGAGAGTGGTCTTCTGCTACTGCAGCCCATCTGCTTCGAGGTTCGTCTTGTTGTGTGTTCAGAGATGTTATTCTGTATACCAATATTTAATTCAATCTCACTTAAATCCTCATATCTTCCCATTCTGATGCTCGGTTTGAACTTCAGCTAGTCGCTGGAACTTGTATATTTTGTTTGATCAACTTTAACACAACCCGAGCCTTTTCAGAAATGTTTTCAGCAGTAATACAAACACTGGTCTACTTAAAGTGTGGTCACATTAGATTTTACACTCAAAAAAACATCTAAGGGACTTCATACAGGATGCAGTACACACGCTGCTTTTGCTGCAGGGATAGGGCACAGAGCACGGGACAAAAGGGAGAACGTGCACAAGTCCCCTCCAGGTTCAATAAATAGATAACAGACTGCCCCACTCTCCCCTTCTCAATATTCACTCCAGCGCTGGGAGGGTCTGACAGTCCTCTTAAGTGGACTGTAAAGCTCTCCAGCATGTTTCTGCATTGATGGCAGCTTTCTGATATCAGACCAAGTGCTGCAAGTGTACGAGTTAAAAAAAATCTGCTTTTTTCAAGACTGCCTCAGTCCTAAATAAAACAGACAGGAGTTCATAAAAATATAAAAAAAATATTGACAAGCTGTGGATTTTCAGCTCTGATGCTGCAGTCAGTGCAAATAGCCTGCATGTGTTCCTACAGCTCAGACATTTCTCAGAATAGAATAATAGTAAACTTACACAGCATGATCTCGTACAATAACGTGCTTGTATCTAAATGTTTTGTTACCCTGGTTTTATTGTACTTTATAAAGCCCTGAGCGTTGGTCTGATGCTGCTGAAAGTCGCTGTCTTCCAGCGTATTTGTACTGCACTGTTTAATTAAGTGTAGGAAGGTGGGGTGATGACAGTGGTAAACACCCTCAGTAAAGTGTCAATGTGAAGGAGGAACTGCTGGAATCTGAAGTGATTGTAATCACAGAAAACAGTAGAACTACAAAAATATATAAAGTGGTTGTCATGACAGCAGGATAACACAGCAGTCAACACACACTGACCTGTATTAAAATGCTTCCCCGCTGTATGCATCGTAGGTAGAGCAGCTGTTTCGGTTGGGACTGCGTTCGAGGGCTGAATGTGAGGATCTCCTGCAGCGCTGCCAGTGGAACCTGGAGCAGGCCAGCACCGTCATGCTGGACACATACGGACCACATCGCAACAGGTAAGTAAACTACAACCATGAACAAAGAAGAAAGAGTACTGTTTGGGTTCTTTGTACCACAAAGATGCTGTTTTCCAACTCCGCTGATCTGATTGATCATGGACTAATCAGACAGTTTTCATCCTAAATTATTTGATTTGTCACTTAAGAATCCAATGAGAGGGATCAAACTTCTTTTTTGTACAATGGAGAGAACTAAATTGTCTAAAGCAAAGTAAATAAATGGAGTTATGTAATAAAAGTCTAACCATTTTTTACTGAGACACTGAAGCTTCATATCACAACCACTTACATGTAACTCATATAAACAAGAAAATCACATCAGGTTTTTAAACAGCAGGCACAGGTTACCAGTAAATGAATAAAAAGTTTCATCTATCCATCCATCTCCCACTTTTTTGAGGTCAGGTTGCAGCTTAAGCCGGGAAGGCCAGACTTCCCTCTTGCCAGCCACTGCTTCCAGCTTGTCCAGACATTCTGGGTCTTGCCTGCGGCCTCATCCTGGTGGGACATGTTTGAAACACATCACCAGGGAGGCATACAGGAGGCATCCTCTTGATGTGGAGGAGCAGTAGGTCTACTCTGAACCTCTCCCAGTGGACCAAGCTTCCCACCTTATCTCTTAGGAAGTGCCCAGACACTGCAGAGAAAACTCATTTCGGCCGTTTGTATAAATGATCTTGTTCTTTCCGTCAGTACCCACAGCTGGTGACCACATGTGTTGGTAGGAACATAGATCAACCAGTAAATTGAGAGCTCAGCTCCTTCTTGATCATAGCAGACTGAGGTAGAGCCCAGATGGCTGCAGATGCTGTACCAACCTGCCCATTGATCTCCTGCTCCATTCTTCCCACAACTGTGAACAAGACCCTTAGATTCTTGAACTCCTCTACTTGGGGCAGAGTCTCTTTCCCTACTCAGAGAGGACACTCCACCCTCTCCAGGTGGTGATTTCCCTTTGTGAATCATTTTCTTACTATGATGGAGGCGTTTGAGAACCTCCATGAACCTGAGGGCTGTGTTGTTGGGGTCATCAGCCCCTGGTAGAGTCACCCAAGGCAAAGTAATTTCAGGGAAGGGGTCACTTTTCCAAGCCTGGGGTCTTCCTGGAGCCAGGCCTTGAAGGTGCCCCAAGTGAGTGCCTGATGGTTGAGCCTTGGCACATGGGGCTCGGCTGGACCCAGCCTGGAAAAGGCACACGTTGCCACCTCCATGTCAGCTCAGGAAGGAAAATCAGGTACAAAGTGGAGTGGATGATGACTGAAGGCAGGGACCTTGGCGATCTGATGCTTGGCTACAGAAGCTAGCTCTAGGGACGTACAACGTCACCTCACTGGCAAATAAACATGTTCAAACTGGTATTAATCCATCCAGTCAGGGTGTGATTCTTTCATACAAAAATACACTCACTCTGAATCTTGAGACAGATGTAAAGTTATTAAGACATGGAAAATATTAGCAGGAGTGCAGACGTCACCAGAGCTATTGTTAACAGCTGACTTATTTTTATGACACTGATAATATCCAGAAATAAAACAGCTGCCACTCCCCATTATAAATGAAACTGTCAGACATAATACCATCACAGGGTAACGGGAGGCGTAGTGTCATATTTCAGTGAAATGGTGAGTTCAGTGGCATTATTGGACATCTACCTTTTAGTATTTATGTGCATGTTTCAAGGAATTTTTTTGTTTGTTCATTTGCTTTTTCTTTTATCTGGACCATTAACAGCCGAAAACTATTGCTATCATAGTTGTTACCACACAACAGTAAATCTAAACAAATTAAAATGGAGAAATGGGTAAAAATAAGGTTTCGCTTTCATTTTATTGCCACAAAATGTTGTTCAAAATAGAACATTGGTAAATAACGTTACGTTATCAATCAAAGACTATAAACTACGGGTCTCCAACTCCAGTCCTCGTGAGCTACTGTCTTGCAGGTTTTAGATGTCTCCTACTACAACGCACCTCTGCACAAGCCTGTACACTATCAGTATTGGCTGGTCCTTTTTGCAGTAATCAATTAATTATCAGCCCTAAAAATCCTAATAGGTGCACTCTTACATCTACAGCACAACACATATATAATAACTACATCACAAACTTAACCTCTTATGAAGAACCACAACCTGACCGACCTGAGTTTCAGGTTACAGCAGCTGATTTTCTCCTCGAGCAAATAAAGATGAAGTTTTTCATTAGCCGCTAATAGCATCTCTGCATTCACCAGCCAGTGTTTTAAATAAAAATTTCTGTCTGCCGCCACAGAAAATGATAATTATAAGAATCAAAACATTAAGTTAAAAGCCTTTCAGACAAACTACAGAGTTCTGTGATTAAATCCAAAGTTTGAGCATGCAACAATCAATCAAACAAAAACTATTTCTTTCTGTGTCAAAAGGAAGACACAGTGAGCTCCAATCAAGCACTGATGAGCTCCACGACCCATCTGGACAAAGTTTCCTGGATGACTCATCTCTTCAGCGACTCAAGATGCTTCTTAATGAGTGGAGAGATGTGTCCCTCTCCCTGCTGTGAATACCTGTTAACGTACTGCATCAAACGCGTGCATGCTCATTACCAGCTGCCAGAGCTGCTTGCTGGATGATTCAGTATTTACTTGAACAGTTTATGTGTCGAGACTTCGTTTCTGGTAAGCTGCTGCAGATTTGAACTGAACGCATGCATGTTGTAAACGCCCATGCCTTTTAGCTATTAGTGACGCAATATAAAAATCAGGGAAGTATCAGGTGATGTATGGCTGTACTTTTTGTGACATTGTAAAGATAATATGTATATAATAATGAACTAAGTGTGTCGACACACGTGCAAACTGCTGGTCAGAAAAAAAAAAAGCATTTTAGGTAATGATGTGAAGATGCTGCTGATATGAATGCTAATATATCTGATGTGTGTATTGTTTGTTGTAAAGGTTCCCTGTGGAGTTTTCTTGTAAACTAAATATTAAAAGTCTGAGTATTACATTTATTACATTCAAGTTTACCAGAAATCTGTCTTTTCTGCTGCTTTTGCTGGAATATTACAGCCACACAGACTCTTACAAAAACCTATTCAGTGCCATTATAGGTGAAATACTCCACAGGTTACCTTTAAGAAAGGTGTTTTGGACTAAACTTTATAACAGTAATCTGAAAAAGTGATGGTCAAGACTTTGAGTGCTGCTTTTCCTCAGATGGGTGAAAACAGGGTATTTGTTTTATCTCTACAAATGAGACATTGATTGCATCGTAAGGCTTAAAGTTATCACTTGTTGTTATGAATTTGCTGTTCGATAATCAGGAACACGAAGTGAAGAGCTTTACTCTCATCCAGTCGATTACACAGGCAGCTGCTGACTGAGCTCGTTGCTGCAGATTTGCAGCTACACACAAGTTGATGTTAATTACATGTTGTCTGTTGTAGCAGAGTTGGCTTTTAAAACAGCCACAAGATGTTAATTTATCCCAAAAAGAAATTCAGAGATAAAGGAAAAGTATTTCAGAACTACATGGTGGTGAGTGGTGAACCATCCTATCTTATGCTCAGCCGTAACAGCTTGTCCTGATACTGTTTTATTTGATGCTGACTGTATTATGCTGTTCAGAAAGGCTTAAAAATGTTAAATTCAAACTGCTTTTGTTGTTTTATAATAAATGGAAATTTTCTTTTAAGAATTGCTGATATTTTCTGTGGTCATTCTTCTACATAACCTCTTTTTTTAAACTATATTACGGAGAAAAACACTTGGATAAAAGAAGCTTGATTTTACAGTTAAAGAAGCAATACAAAATGATAAAAAATAGTATTAAATAAAAAATTTGCCTAACAAAAATTGTAAATGAACCTATTTTAGAAGAGTTTAGAAAGATCTAATAATTGTATTAATGCTTTCTACCTGGAATAGCTGATGGGTGACTTAAATAAAAGAAAAATAAAAGAAAAATAGGCTGAATTCTTGAGACGAGGACAAAAAGCCATAGAAGCAATCAGAACAGCTGAGCAGTAAAAACCTGGAGGAGGCAAGGATCGAACCCCCACTGCAACATGAGAAAACAATATATATATATATATATATATATATATATATATATATAAACTGGAAAGTCCCAAAAAAACTGTAAACTAAAATCCCGGAAGTAAACTTTACAGTGAGGAATTGTGAAATGTCAGGTGGAGTACGAGTCCTCTATCCGGAATTTGTCACATCAGTTCATTCATTCATTCAACTGGTGAGGCTGCAGCTCCTTAATGCAGCCAGCTTTGTTGTGAGTTGTGAGTCTGGCTCAGGTCCTCCCACCCCTGGTCCTCAAGGCCCACTATCCTGCAGGTCTTAGATGTCTCCCTGCTGCAACACCCCTGATTCAAATGACTTATTTGTAGACTTGTGCAGAGCTTGTCAGAGAGCGAGAGCTGTTCCTGCAGGATAGTGTGCCTTGAGGACCAGGGTTGGGAATCACTGCTCTACTGCTCGTCATTCCCTCCTCCTGTCAGGCACCTTTCAGATAAAGAGACACAACAAACAATGACCTCCTGTAAAATACTGCTCCAGCAAGCAGTAAGTGTTTCTGTTGAGAGTAGACATCATTGTTAAGGCGAGACCCTGGTTCCATCAGTAAGACATTTTACTAAAACACCTTTCTCACTTCCTGGTGGGGTTCACACATAAACATTACTTTGGTAGAATTTAAAATGACCATGGTTTGAGCTAAAATACTTTTTAAAAGCATCACAACTGCCTCTATGGACACTTTATAACTGGTTGTCATGGTTACAGAGCACCACAACTTTGTTTCTTTGTTGTTATTTTGGCAATGGATTCTGTTAGGGTTAGAAATCTGAACTATTTATTTAGGGTGAGCTATTGGCTCACACAAAGCTATACACTTTTTTTTTTTTAATTGTCCTGTTCAGCAGCATAATGATGCAGCAAGTTTGTTTCACTAAGTGGGAGCTTAATGTTTCTACAGAGAAAGAAGCTTTGCAAATATCATTCTCCCTTTGATAATTACTTAACAATATTTATATTTAATTTGGCTGCTGAATAACATAATGATGCTGGACTTGACAGAGGGGAAGAAAAAGAAGAGGGAGAATGAATAAAAGAGAAAAGGAAAAAAGGAAAGAAAAAGGAGAGAAAGATACAAAAGATAAAAAACAGCAACAAATGTAGAATCGAACCAAATAGCGCAGACATCTTACAGCCACTACAAGCAAACAAAGCAGAGTACTATCAGGAGCAATAAAGTCTTTTTTTTCATGAGTGTGTGTGAGTGAGTACAAAATGTGAGGAATCAGTTGTGTTTTATGATGAGTGTGCCCCCTCCAAGGGTCAAAAGCAGAGCAAGAGAGCCACCAGAGCATGGAGCCCAGTTAGCCAAACCATCACAACCCAAACAAAAGGCTGATAAAATGAACAAATTAAACACACACAATGTGTATAATAATGATAATTATTTTTTTCCTCTCGCTTTTTCTTACACTGAAATGTCCTTAAATATGTTAAAAGCCTCCACAGCCTGGCACCTCCTCCTCCCGCTGGTCACCAGCTTTGCTGTGGGATGCTTCAAATGGCATTTGTTACCCAAATTGATCCAACAAGTGTTCAATGGGGTTGAGGTCAGGACTGCAGGCAGGACGTTCCATCCTCTCTGAGCATTGTCATCTTAGAGGATACGAATATGAACTTTATTGATCCCAAAGGACGTTGCTGTGCCAGAGTACAGAAAAAAAATATAACAAAAAAGACTATTGTACATGTTATGGTTATAAATCGATATATAAAAAGATAAATTATGGTTATGACCAGGTATATACATATATAAAAACTGCAGTTCTTAAGTAAGTTTTTAAAGTTTTTAAGTTTTCCTGCCGCTGAAGGGGGAGGAGTTATAAAGTCTGACAGCCTCAGGTAGGAAGAACCTGTGGCATTCAGTGGAGCTCCTCGGTCTCAGTCAAACAATGACAAGGATGACGTTTGGATCCAGACTGTGGAGGCATTGGATTGCCACTAAGAAAAGCCTTGTTTTTCCCCCCACACCATCATACTGCCTCCTCCAAAAGTTCTTAGCATATAAGTGCAGTATTCAGTACAGCGTTGGCACATATTCATCCCACAAATTCCTTACAAATGTGGCACCAATTCTGAAAATAAACAGGCTGTCCTACAGCTTTATTTCCAATAAGCATTATTACAATAAAAAAATCAACCAAACATAAATTTCTTCATTCCTTATGCTAAGATGGTCCATCCATCCATACATCTATAGGATTTTCAGTAACTTTGACATATCAGTTCACCTCTTCTTGACTGCACCAGTACGTGACTGTCATGAGAATTTTGTGATGATCAGAGGATTTCCATGGTAATCACAGCCGAGGCAATTCATCTTTGCTATTTAATATCTTCAGGAGGAAGTTTGCGCCACAGTTCAGGTCAACTGGTAAGTAGCAGCCCTGTCTCTAATGGAAGTCTGGTCTCTGCTCTGCAGGGAATCAACACACACACAGAGTCTCACTCAGTCACTCACACCCTCGCCTCCTTCGAAAAATTGATTGCAGCTGCAGAGCACTGTGGTCTGATGGCTCAGTGTGATCCCCGGACAGAGCTCAAACGCTCGCATTGCACTTCTCTGCTACATCAGTAAGCACTCTGTCACCCTTAGTGATGATGCATGACTCACAAACACACATACACCTTTTAGAAACTGGGTTGTTGTAACTAGGAAGTGTCTCCATGTTTCTGCTTCATATCTTCAAAAACAACTGCCTTAAATAACTGAAGTTTATTTTTCGTGCAAATGTGAATATGTCAGTTTTCTTAGCAGAAAGATGAAATTCTCCATCGCTGAAATACATCTAATTTTATCATTTGTGTCGTCCACCAACTCGGCAAAAGATTCTTTTTAGAGAAAAACCAATAAAAATTCATTCAGTTGCTTTCACATAAAATTATTCATTGAAAACACACATTTTTAACAAATAATATGCTTTGTCATTTATTTATGAAGGAAAATTATTCAATATATTTGAGTTTGACCTTATAGAGTATTAACAGCTGTTTTTATAAAACAGAAATCATCTTTGTTTTTACAATTATACACATAATTTTACACACAGACGTGTTGTTTTAAATTAAACAAGGTCTTATGGACTAAAACAACCAGCTGTAATTACACCTTAAAACTAATGGCAAATCCTTAAAATCCAGTTTTTCCTGCTCTGCTCTGATTTTACTTCATTAAACATTTGGTTTTTAGTTTTTCTGTGGAAGATGTAGCTTGTGTTAAATCTGTTAAGATCACTGATAACAGTCTCAGACAGGTGTGATAATTAGTTTCCCAGGTGAGCTTAATTAAAGGGAAACTACTTAAGGAGGTTTTTCCACACTATTAAGCAAATCCCGTTTTCCAAACTGTGTTGGGAAAAAGACGGATCTGTCAGCCAACGAAGAGGTGAAAGGAATAAAACTCACCGTACTGTTAAAGAGCAGCATATAACCTAAACATTTAGGTAATACATCGTATTAAGAGATCAGCTGTTCATAAGAAGCTGAAAAAGTAATCCAAAAAAAAATGTGTTTTGTTCAGTATAATCCAGATTAATACATAACCAAATATAATTTAAAAAAAATTGTATTAATTGTCATTTGATAATACTTTTTGGTTTTAGAACATATTTCTGTAGAAATCTGAGAAACCTTTCCAGCACCTGCAGGACTGACACGTGACAGGTGAAATGAACTGAGATGCATAATTTAAAAATGTATTATATTTTTATTTTATTCCAGCACTTTGATCAACTGTGGTTGATGTAACGCGCTTTAGTTTCTGGTTATAAATCAAGTCAGTAGATGACTGTTTTCAAACCATCATGGAGTCAGTGTTGACTTGATTGGCTCTCTATTGCAATAAAACAGTCCAGCAGCAGCAGCTGCAAAATCAATGCAATCTGTGTCCAGGTACAAGAGTTTAATCTGCTGGTGTTATTATTGTAAACTACATACTAAATCTGAGTGCAGAAACGGTAACTGTGCAAGGCATTGATTAGCTGAACAGTCAATTTAGTCCACCAACTGAGATGATTTATTTCCTGAATTGAAAAGAAGATGAAAATTCATCAACCTGTGACTCACTCCACACTGTAAATGAAAATGTAATTACTTTTCAAACATCTAAAACTCGCTCGGCTCAGCAACATGAAGTGCATCTATTAAAATCTTGGTGTTGACGATGGAGCGTGCGCTGATTTCCCCCGGGCGCATCAGACATTCGGCTCCACATCAGGCCCTCCGAGCTAATCGAGAGTCAGCTGGAGGCCGTACCTGTGATTGCTGGGGATCGATCAGTCCAGACTCACCTGCTTCTGCTCCACCTGACACAGAAATCGCAGGGCGGCTGGGTCGAAGCAGCAGCCGATGGTATGGACTGATTAACAGGACAATTGACAAACTGATAACACTTCCTGACTGTGTAAAGGCCTTCAGGACTGTGGAAGCTGTGCCAACACACTTTACTGATAAAGAGGCAAAATCAGAGAGAGAGAAAATTCTCCAGTGACAAACAATGTCAGCCAGTGAAAGAAAAAATTTCAGCATGGCTGAAGAAACACTTACTGTTTTCTTCTTGAGCACATATAGATAACCTTTTCTACTGTCAGTGTAGTTGTTGGTTAGTTAAGTTACACCTGAAACTCCAAGATTTCTACGAGGGGCTTGCCAATGAGCTCAGGCCACGTACAAGTCTCTGATTTAAGATCTAAACAGTATACATGGATGTGATTTAAAAAGTTTAGTCATGGGTTGGTGTTAAGCTCACATAAAGAAGAAGCTAAATCTGCAGCATGAAGGGACCTTAAATCAAGAACATCTGATATCTGGCCATATTTGTGCATGACTTGCGGCTCTGATGCTCTACTGGCACTCTACAAATATGCAGCAGCATCTGTGCTCAGTAATACAAAAGTAACATGGCCAAACAATGTAAGACTTATTTTAAAACTAAAAAAAAAAAGAAAGAATGAAACTGAATGGAAAAATATGATTGTTAATCATATTGTTCTGTTGGTGAAAATGACTTCCTTTTTTCTGTTTTGCAGCATACTGGAAGAAGCCTCTGTCTGAACAAGGGTTGTAGAAGTTGTGAAGAATTGTTTATTATTTTCCAGATCAGTCTCCAGCACAGAACCAGAACTTTGGGATCTGGATTGTTGGAAAATAATGTGAACAAAAGCTGACTGCTAACAGTTCGATGTCCCGTGTGCAGAGCTTTTCCTTTTCTATGACATGTCCAAGTTGAAAGGAACTGCAGGACCTCCTGCTTTAGCTTTCCTCCATTATCTCAAACTGCTTTTACAGTCTTAAAACAGCGCAGAGACACACCAGAGTCCGGAATATGTTCCTACAGCCATATCTTGGTGAAACATCTAATACTGCATTCCCTGTTTTCCTTTTGTGTCATTTATTAGAATTTCAAGCTTGTCCATTTTCCTGCTTTACAATGTCACATTTCCAAGAGCTGTTGGAAGAAATTGTTTGAATTTTCTCCTTCCTTCCATCCTCTGCATGGCAGTTACATCTCTTCAGGGATTTCTTAGGAAAAATCTCTTTTAAGGTGTGTAACCCTCTGGGGCACCCTTCAGTCCAGATAAACCTCAAAGAACCTTTAAACCATTTTGGTCTGAATTCACCTTTAGCTCCTGCTAACCCAAAATGACAGCTCCTCCTCCCCATGTTTCCAGTTCCTTTGATTTTCTAAGTACAGACACCACATAGTCTATTTTATCCCCTCTGTAATTTTACTCTATCACTATGAAATGTCTTTACATGGTTTAAAATATCGTATGTGTTTGTGTGAATAGATCTCAGGCATCAGTTAAAACTGCAATAAATAAGACTATTAACGTGGCCCTCCAAGCACACGCTTCTTAATGTGCAAAACTATCTGACATGTTTGCCACACAAATATAAAATAAGAATAATATGTTCACTAGAGTCATTTGCTAAGAGGACGTTGTTAAACACTCTTAGCAAAGCTGACTCTGTGCAGAGTTTTAAAGCCAGACTGGAACACCTCCAGGACATCATGTTCATCTAAAAACAACTTGAATTGAGTGTGGACAACTTTTTCTAGGATTTTAGAAATAAAAAGCAGCCTTGAGATGGGTCTAAAGTCGGCCAGCACGCTGCCATCAAGGCCAGGTGTTTTTTACGAAGGGGCTGGACCAAAGCATGTTTAACATTCAATGGAACAACTCCAGATGACAAACTACTGTTGATACCGGCCAGAACCGCCTGCCCTATACTAGGGAGAAAAAATTTCAGTGGACAATCTCCAAACAGAACTAAAGAGTTTAGCAAGATAATGGGACAGGCTGAAAGCATCCTATCTTGATGAATACATGACCAGAACAGAGAAAAACAGAGCTGAAGGTGTCATGTGTAGCGGCGGAGGCGAGGACCCAAATGCAGATAGTTCAGGCAGGAGGCAGAATTGGTGCAAGTAAGAGGGCTTATTTCCCAAAAACTCATGAACAGGGAACCAAACATTACAGGGATGAAACCATACACAACAGGGATAAACCAGGATCAGGCGAGGAGTAACTGAAAACCCAGGACTTGAATACACTGACAAATTAAACACAGGTGACGTGCATGAGCAATCAGACAAGGAACCAAAGAAACACAAAACTAAGCCTTGAACACCAAAAACCAAGGACAAAAACTAGAAACATGACCGAAACTTAACACATGAAGTCAGAACAGAAACCATAAACCATGACAGGACAAGAAGACGAGGCTGACATTGTGGATAAAAACTCTGCCTCCTTCAAAAATGGCCCACTGTGCTGCTATAAAATTCTCCAGCAGCTTAACACGTCAGATGCTTATCATCTCCTTGGGCCTGCATATTACTTCTTGCTTACCCTTTCTTAGACCCAGGTAACCTGTAAAAGAACCTTATCAACACTTCAGTTCATTAAAAACAGACTTAGGAGTCATCTGTCAACAAACAAGCTGGATGAATTTATGTTAATGGCCACTGACAAAGACATCCTCACGCCACTGGACACACACACAGTCAGATAGGATGTCTGGGAGGAGTGAATTAGTGAGAAAGTTGTTCTTTTATGTTAACAAGGTGAGATGGGGTTCTTGAACTGATTAAGAAAATATCAGTTTCAGTCTCACAGTTGTCTAACTTGGTGAATTTTCAGTAATTTAATGCTACTTTTATCCGTAAGATGGCTCAGTTGATGAACTTCAATAATAACTACTTTATTTCTATTGCTCTCGCTCTCAAACTCTCTTGTTTTTGAAGCATTCACATTCCTTCTTTTATCATTGTGAGTTTATAATTAATCAGCATATTGTATGAAACAGTGATAATCTGATCGATCATGTGTACTTTTTCTTCACGCTCCCTCATACATCATTTTTCAGCTTATACTGCTACTTTTGCTTGGAAGACATTAATAATCTGATCAATCATTGAACATCCTTTCTCCCTCTTGACTCTCTTTCTGTCTCACAAAGAGATTTGTCAAAAGTTACTAATGTAATTGGTTGTTTTGGGGCTTTATATGTGGTGGTAGGGGGATCATTGGCTTCTCTTGATGGCATCAGAAAAAACATCAACTCATTGACATAGCTAGCAAACAAAAGACCTGATTCATGCTTCAAAAGGTTTAAGCTATTAGTAATTTGATATAGAGGAGGAGCAATAATGTGTCATTTTCTTTCATTTTTATTTGGTTCATGATAAAAAAAAAGGAAAAATCAACAAATTAACAACATACAAGGCATACATAAGATCTAGTGGGTGAGAAAAGCTCACTGACTGCATTGTGGGAAGGGACCCTGGTTATTGGGAACCTCACAGTGGCTTTAGTGAGTTCTGTTACTTGGTAACCGCGTTGGGAGCAGACCTGCAATATCATAACGAGCCAATAATAATGATGACTAGCAATTTAAAAAAAATCTTTTTCTATCTGATCTGGAAGAAACTAAAATAAAAACTGTTCATCTGTTTGAATTAATTAGTTTTGTCTCATTTATGTGACATTTTTTTCTTGTGCTTTATATAATTACAGAACTGCTTCATGTTTTCTGGATAGCATTTAGCTATTACTGACATTTTTATATTTTCTTTCATTCCTAAAAAAAGGATAAAAGAAAAGGAAAATCCAATTAAAACCCTCCCTGGTGCTTTCTCTCAGCTTCTCCAAGGACAGTCACAGATGGACCAGACTTCTACATGTTCAGTCAAACTCTGGCCAAGTTTTTCAGATTGTAGAATCACTTTGCAAGAGTTTTAACACAAAACCGAGCCCTGTGTCATCTTAATATCACTGGGTTGATGCAAGCGTCTGGATTACTGGCTAAGGTGATGAGGTTGGAGATGCAGCTTCACACCGTTAAAGAAAGCTTTTAATCTTCACTCTGTCCTCTGAAAGCCACAAATGCTTTCAGGCAAATTCAGTCTAAAAATATATTTTAAAACATTTTCATTTCAAGCCAAACTATCATGTTTTTCTGACCCTAATTTGACATTTTAAATTAATATGAAGGAATAATCCCAAAAAGGTACATTTTCTTTGTTGCAGCAATTGTACCCTGATGGGATACAGAAGCAGTGCACAATCAGTGGCTTTTATTCATTTCTTTTTATTAACCTTCTTGTCTGTATTTTTAAAATAATGATTCTGTACCCAAGTGACAAAAATGTACCTGGTAGGACAACATGAGAACTCCACAGTGAAAATCCCCACCTGAGACACAAAAACATGGTTAATCATCACACACCTGAACAGGCTGCAGCAATGTAGAAAAAGAAAAAACTATAAAACTTTTAAGTAACCTTGAGAAAGTAACTATAGAAAATCAGTGGTGCAGGATAACTCAACACCTCTTCAGCCAGAGCCTGATTCTGGGAAGGGTACCACCGCTGTAGGAGACTCCATGTCTGATACTCCCACCAAAAACCTTAAGCAGCTACAGGCTGGTGGCACCAACATCCCACCTGATGATGCCCCTGGAACACCAGGGGAAACACCACAATTAAAATGGACGTATTTGTGTACATAAACAGAGCATACATGAGGCTTAACCCCCCCCCCCCCCCCCCCCCCCCCCCCCCCCCCCCCCCCCCCCCCCTTAAGAGTAAAACATTTGTGTTAATGTCAAATAAAAAATTACATGAAAAGAAATAATAATATATAAATAAATACATAATAATACTTAAAATAGATTCATCGAAATAAAAAAAGACCTAAAGTTGCTATACCTAAAGCTTCACATGGAAGCTATCTGATTAGCCAAACAAGATTACTCTGACTGCTGTTTGCAACCGGTAGGACACTAAGGGCTGAGATATAGTTGCTGTAAGTGTTGGAGAAGACCTTAAAAATGCACAACTAATAAAGAACAGGCACTTCTTTCCCACATTTTTAAAATAGGCAGGTCCTAATTTCCCACTTTCCTAATTAATCAGGTACTGTTCCACACAAATTCTTTTTACCTTCCTCTTTAGGTTCTTCTCCTGCAGGTTCGTTTTGATGGAGCATAGATGACAAACTACTTCTCTCAGTTGACAACTTATTAATTTACAAGGTATGGGAATGTGTAAATTACAGAGCCCAGGTCCATATGTATCCCTGGAAAACAGACATAAGAAATGTCCTGCTCGCCCCTACAGACAGGACAACCACTCTCTGTCCTTTTATATTACAGCTCCTCCTCCTTTCTATACAGTTTTGCTGACTAATGGTGCAGTTGCAGGAATCAGATCAGATGCAGTCATAGGTCCTGTGACCCCCATTCACTTGTGTCCTAAAAAAACAAGAAGACAAAACACAGACAAACAGGAGACTTCCTCTGGACTCCAGTAAACTTAGACATTTTCTTTAAGTGTAACATTTCACATGTTGTTTTACCAGCAGACACAATTAATCAGCCCCCACATGTTCTTCTCACTTACCCCATATGAAGAGTCTCATTGTTGCTTAAACACACTGTTAGTAAGTATATGAGCTTAAAGATAAGAGATATTTAATATGATTAATAGAGTGAGAATATAAATGAAAATAAGTAGCACACTTAAGTAATTCCTTGATGAGTATCCCAATAAATTTATTTACATTAGTTAGTGACACGTCCGTGTACGTATCATGGCTGCCATGCGTTCCTAGTGTTCGTTTGACACGTAAGCCACTCAGCCATCCACTTGAGAAAAAAGGAAATAAAAGAGAAATATCTCTTTAGAGTTAAATAAAGGTTAATGGTGTTTATCTTAATGATACAGTAATTTCTATGACTTGTGGATAACTAACTGATAGCTGTACCTTTGGGTACAAAAATTGGACCTCATTTTTTTATGTGGAGGTTTTTTATGCCTAAACCTAACCAGTTTTGTTGCTTAAAAGTAGATCAAAAGGTGATAGAGAACTAAAGAGTAAAAGAAGAAATAAGAGAATAAAAAGCAACAGGAGTCACACTGGATCTCTTCCAACTCCCAATAAGGATTTTGTTGCTGGTTTAGAAGAAATGCACACATGCATGGTGAATATTTTCCATCTCGAATACTGCTGTGCCAAAAGACAATCTGAAAAGACATGTTTAAGTGTATCCCTGAGATTTAGAAACATGTATGTTACACAAGCCCGCAGTTTGTAAATTCATAAAATTATAGCTTTTTTAGCAACAACTGCTTGCTTTTTCCTGTCACTCATGTCAACATTTCATGTCATTAATCCTGAGCTGAAATTTATTTATAACTCAAACATGCCTGAAAGAGAGCATTTAATATCACACAACTTTATCATCTCACCATCAAGGCCTTGACCTTCAGGATGTCCAGACAGAGCCATCTGAGGATGTCCTTCAGCTTCCTGAATGCTATCTCACCACACAGATAGGCTCTGATGAAAGGAAACTATTAGATACTTCCAGATGACCTTTGGACACACATGAAAGCGACTTAAAATCCAGAGGCGGTTTTTGCTATGGGCGAAGTGGGCAAGCGCCCAGGACACAAGCTGTGTAAGAGCGCACAAGCGACAGGAGGAGGGCAAAAAATTAATAAATAAAAAACAATCTGGAGAATTGGTCCCACCCACGCTGCCAGACTATTCATTCCCATGCTGTTTTAGTGGAGCAGAGAAAGTCTCGTTTATGGAGGTTGTGTTTGAAGATCAGAGAGGAAGGAGGGCAGAGACTCATGGATGAAATTTAAGTCAACCACATCATAAACTGCTTCCAAATAAACTGTGTTTCACTCATTAGTGTCACCAACGTTTTATTGTTATTTTTGTAGGTTTTGTGAAATCGTGACAAGGACATAAACTCTAATCTGCCCATCCAGGTGAATTGTTGTAGGTTGCTAATGTTTTGGTTTTTATGTTGAATGACAAACACAGATGGACGTTTAAAGGTCAACGAACATCCATCAGGTGATCAGTTTAGAAAATGAAGGAAGGAAAGAGGAAAAACAAAAGATGAATGTCTGCAATGTTTTTAGCCTCTTGCTACGTTGGTTCTTCTAAACAGGACAGTTGTGTTCAGTTTTTGGTCTTGCAGAACTACAACCTGTCATAACTTGAGGCATGATGTCATCCAATCAGTTCCACTCTGTTAGTTTGTCTTTGTGACACAATAAGTTCAGTTCACATATTAGCAAACCCCATTTATTGATTTATTTTATGTCCTGCTATACTCAGGTCTGCGCTTACCTAAATCAGAGGTCCCCAACCCGGTCCTCAAAGCCCACCATCCTGCAGGTCTCAGATGTCTCCCTGTTGCAACCATAGACTGTATATAAAAGATGGACGGAGCCTCCATGATGTCACACGTAGGTTTCTGAAGAGTAAAAGTAAAGCTCGTTTGGGCTTCCCACCGTCAGCATCTTCTACAGCTAAGGTGCACTGTTAGCCGGCTAAAAGCCGTGTTTGTGCTACACTCACCCTTCTTGCCGTGGATATTGGAGCCCTTTCAATCAAAAGGACACGCCCCTAATTATGCCGAAATTTCAAGATTAAATAACATCTAAACAGATTAGTTAGAAAAAATTTGCTGCCCTCATAGCTGTCATGAAGAACTTGACCTATTTATCCTAAAATGGATTTTTGCTTTGATTTTTGATTTTATTTATGCTGTGAAGTTGGTCTTTTTAACATGGGAGTCTATTTGGATTTGCTCTGTTTCAGAGTCAGCCACTAGCGGATGAGGTGGGAACTGCAATTTTCCGCATAGGCTTCACATTTTACCGCCAGAGGTTGCCGCTTGGTTGCAACACACCTGATTCGAATTAAACGGCTCTCTGACATCTAAGACCTGCAGGATAGTGGGCCTTGAGGACCAGGGCTGGGGACCTTTGACCTAAATAACATCTGATAGACATATAATTTTAATGCAATTAATGCATGACAAGCGTCACACATCTGTCATTTCTCTGTTATGATGGCGGGAAAAGCACGATGGAAAGGATGAGCTGGATGGTTCTGTGGATGGACTTGAGAATAGACACAGCATTAATGGAGAAACCCATAAACATCGCCTCCGCAGAGAATGGGGGTGTTTTAACACATACTCTTTTCCCCACACCCGCTCTTTTCCCACATTATTCTTTAAACTTGCGAGATCCCAGCTGTGTTTTGCACCAGCATGTCTGCTCTAGTGGATCTCTGGTTGTCTCTGTGCAGCGACGGCTCTTTTCTCTTGTGTTTGTTTATTGGTCAGCTGAGGAGGAAACTAGCAGTTCATGGTTCACATATTTACCCCAAAGTATTGTTTTTGGTAGGACATTCTCTAACAGTGGCTGATGAAAGGATGTAGATGTAGAAAGGATTTATATTTCAGCTATGCAGGGGCGGGTCTAGAAAAGTTCTGATTGGTGCCAGGCAGGAGCACTGAGCAGGAAAAGTGTAAAAAAGTGAAGAAAAACCTGTCAAACAAACAGCCAATGATCTTTTTTATCAATAGTAATTTACTTTGGGTGATGCTGCTGTAGGACTTTTCTCACTGCTGCACAAACACTCACACTTCAGTGATAAAAGGAAAAACCTGTTTTTAGCCATATCATCAGTTTCTTTATCAGTGTTGGCTGTTTGATGCAATACAGCAAAAAAGGACAAAATTCTAGGCATATAAAAGCTCGCAAAGGGTGATTAATGTAAGCTGTGATTACTCTGATTAAAAATTTTAATCATTTGACAGCCCTGATACATATATATATATATATATATATATATATTTATATAGGGTGGGACTGGATTAAAATAATTTTATAAAATTATCTAACCATTTACAGGCTTTGTCTCGATTAATCACATTTTAACCTTGTTACACTATTTCAAAAAGCGACCTTTTTTTTTCTATTAAGTAGATTTTAGTAAACGACTGAATCAAATAATAGAAACAGACAATACTTTAAACTCAAGCTCTAGTAATGTCTGGAAAAATACATTTACGTAGAAGCTTAGAGCAGAAAGGAGGAACCATAACAGATTGCTATGTCACCATTAACTTCTTTTTGTAGGGAGTTTACTTGCCAGGAGGACACAAACGGGGAGAGACGCATGTACAAAGATATTGTTACTCTCAGGTATGGTGGATCACTAAGAACAACAGACACCATTCAGCCAAATTATCTACATCTCTTCCCTTTTGCAAACATCTTCCCATTGAACAAGAGCACATGTAGAAGGGAAGACTAACAGGAGAACCTGTTTACTAAATAGCATCACAAAATAACAAGAAGAACTTCCTATAATGTAAACAAAGTGTGATAAACAATATACATATACAACATGCAAACATTCAGTACACATACTTGTGGTTTGACTTGTAAACATGGCCTGAGTGTGTTATGTACAGTGTGTTGCTTTGATCAGCAGGAGAGCGTGATGTGGGGCTGACTGTTAGGGGACATGTGATGCAAACATTCAGTCATTGGTCTTGCTGTTATGGCATGGGGCCTGGTATTTGTGGCATGGGGTCTGGTCCCTCCTTCCAGGGTTGCTGGTTGTGGAGTCTGGGTTTACTGCATCCAGCTGAGATGGCGGCAGCTGTTCTGCAACCGGAAGGATGTTGGGTCGATTTCTTCTGTACTCGCCATCATTAGACTGGATGGTGTAAGAAGGTGTCTCCGCACCCGTCTCCTTTACCCCACCAAGCTGGTCATAGCCTCTGAGGTTATGCATTTGAAACACCTGTACCACTGATAAATGTCGAAGATGATGACCTGACCCGTCATAGTGGAGTTTAAGGGTGTGTTTTTTAGTTGCAGAGTTGGGCATTTATATATTGCACATTTTGTGGATTTGGAGCCAGTAGTGCAGTACTCACAGGGAGAGTTGTGCCTGTCTGCCATGACATGAGTTGCATGGACTGAAAAGTGCCTTTTAAATTTGGAAATCACACTGGACTGTGTTAAGATCTTTTAGGTTAATACAGAGCCTGATCCCATGCTTGTCTTTCTTGTGCACAACAACCATGGATGAAACCAATGCCAGCAGTTTCAATTCTATTTCCAACATAGGAAACAAGACTGGCAACCTTTTTTTTTTTGATATGTAGGCTGCTCTTCAGGACATTGCATTTTTCCCCCGTGTCTACTTTAATTTCTGTGGGGGTGCCATTAATGTTCAGAATGTCAAAGCCTTCATCGCTTCAGTCAGTTTCAGAGACAATGCAGTCTATTTCAACACCATCCACATTAAATGTGTCATCTTCGCCCTCTGCAGGTTCATCCACCACAACATCATTCACAGATTATCTGGAAATATTTCCAGTGAAGAGTTTTGGCACATTGCTTCTGCAGCATTTTCTGTAATGATTGAGGCTGTTGCATTTGTGGCACTTTTATCCAAAAGTTTTCTGGACATTTTTCCCTTTTTCTTTTTAGCTTCATGGGAGTTTGTAATGGCCTTTGGGGATGATTGTGGCCTTGACTGGGGCTTTTTGCTTGGGACTGGCCTCATGGCATTAACAACTGTTGCCCGGCTGGCTAATGTTTGCTACTTTCTTCTGTCATCTCATGAATGCGACAGTTAGAGATGGCTTGAGCCATTGTCAGCTCACTGTTTCTAAACAAGGATTTCCTGAGAGGTGATGCCACGCACGATTCGGTCACAGATTAGCTATCAATTAAATCACCAAAGTTGCAGTTATTTGCTTTTATCTTTAAATTGCTGATGAATGACTCCATACTATCACCATGTTTCTTATGTCTTGAATGAAACCTGTGTTTCTCCATTGTCCTTTTTCTTTGATGATTGCAAATCACCCTGAATTTTCTTTTCTAACTGTTTGGATCCTTCCTTGACTCAACAGGTGAGATCACTGCTCCGTCCCCACCAAGTACAGCAGCAGCTGCAGGGCATGGCTCTCACTAAATGGCTTCTAGTCCTGCAATATTCAGGAGAATATAGGCCCTTGTCTTCGCATGTTTGTCTGAGTGTGCAGCAGCAATAAAGATGTCATACTTGGCTCAAAAATGTGTCAGTTTTCAGCCACATCAGGGTGTGCCATGACAACTAGTACAGTCCGACGCTGCAACAAGAGACCTGACAGAAAATACTTACGGAGGAAGAGTCCGTTCTCTATTACAACACCATGTAGAAGCTTAGAGTGGACAGGAGGACCACAAATAATTCTTTTGTTTAAAAAAAATTCCAGAACAAACGAATAAAAATGAAGGTTTCAAATTCATTGAAAAGATCCAGAAATCCAGAAAAATGTAATCACAACCTGACCAATCAAATGAGAGTGCTTCTGCTTCTTCTGGTCTGGAAGAAGTGCACATCAAGCTTCTGAGGGGCCTATGCAGAGCCTACAGTGATGATCCTGTAACCTACATTACCGGATGATGCACGAGTATAAATCCAGCTGTGTGGTTTTGAACTCATGGGTCAGAGCTTGCAAGGAGGCTGGGTTTGCTGTCTTCAGCCAACGGCAGCAGTCAGAGTCTTGCAGCTGTACCCAAAACATTGGATCCAGCTTGAATTTTAGTTGGATTTATATTATGAATACCACTTTATTCATTCTCTTGTCTTCAGCCTAATTTAGACATTTTATGAAACGCATTTGTAAATTATATAATAGTGACAACCATTACCAGTTATACATAGATAAGGATAATGATCAATTATTTAAACAAGAGGAAAAAGAATGAACAGCAACCAAAATAGACGATCATAAAGCAAGGCTATCAAGATAATAATAGAAGCCTGGAAATAAACCTAAATAAACCAGAAGAGATAAATTGCAGTAGAGAGAAATGGGCTAATATTGTGTATTTTTCCTAATTTCACTCACTCCTTCTCTCTTCTCCTCATTCTACCCCTTCCTTCATTTACCCTTGTCAGATCCAGGATCAACTTTACTGTATCTCAGTAAACACGGCAGCCAGACCATCATGCAGGTCTTTATGAAGCTGGACAGGACAAACAAGAAAATGAAGAGTCCAGGACCCAGCCATATTTGGTAGTTGTTGTTGATTCCTCAGGTGATAAGATCCATTTTGGGTCTGAGTTGATCAGATCCTGAATGGCTGTACTGGCAGATTTGTGGGTAAAAACTGTTCTTCAGAGCCATAAAGGGCCTCAAACTTCCATATTAAAACCAATAATTGAGCAGCACTTGATTATTCTTCAGGAATTCCTAATCCTCTGGTCATCTGTTTAATTGCAACTGTGACGTCTGCTGTCAGTAAAAGCATGGCTTGTTAGATGCATCTTTTCCTGCTGTTGGGCCTTTGACATTTTTGGTTTCTAAAACAATATGAGAGGCTGATAATGTCATACAGAAAATGATTTCTTCAACTTATTACAATGAAAGGTGTTTTTACAAGCTGATGAAGGGTAGATTTAGTTTTTCCACACACTGCTTCTGCATTTTTTTCCAAGCCTGCAACTCTGTCCTCAAGCAAGATGCTGAACTAATTGTCTTTAATGTACCATCAGTGTGTGAACTTGAGTGATAGAAAAGCATTAAACGTATATAATGAACAAGCACAGTACGATTGTGTGTGATAATGGATGACAGGTGCTTATAGTGTTAAATGCTTTAAAAAGTCAATAAGAAAAGGGAAACACTATAAAGCGTTCAGTTTGCCATAGATTCAGCCGTTTAATACAGAGCAGAAAAATCCAGACTCCCTCAACCTGTGCTCAAACCAATTCTTATTCCATCTTTATCTATTTGTAGACAACACTCCCTGACCCGACTGGTCATGTGACTCACTGGATCCAGTTCTATGTGCCTCTGCATCTAGTAAACCTCTTTCTCAAGGACTTTCACATATTGCCAGATTTCAAGTTTCCAGGTCCCGTTGAGCTCAGAGTACTCTCATGTATTCTGGTGTTTGTTAAGAATACTGAGGAGTTACTTTGAGCAAAGTCCTATTAACACGATCCATCTTCTGTCTTCTCTGCTGTGCTGTTTGTGGAGGAGAAACAAAAGAAACAAAAGCAAAAACTGCAGAGTTCCACGTGACAGCACCTTTAACCTCCATTTACACTTTGTTAGATTGTCTTGTTTGTTTCTCCCTTCTCTGGACACCACAGGTTAATCAAGTGGATCCAGAGCTGGAACCCCGCCGAAGCCAGTTGGAGCCTGTTTCGATTTAATTAGCATTTTTGCCCTGAAGACTCACACAGCACTCTTACAACTGACCTCAGAAGTTGACTTGCTTCCAAGGAGTGAAGAAGTAAAGATCAATAAACTGAATCTTAACTTTGCCATTTAGAGTGCTTGTTTAATCTGTACTTCTTCCAAGCAGTCATTTAAAAACATGTTTATTTGCTCCGATTTGAAAGTCTGATCTGACATCCTTTCTCTGCTACCATCTGTTATCTGCATTTAGGTCCAATCCAGACACATGGATGTGAGAGCTGAGGACACAAACTACCTGAGGCTTCCGTGGCCTAGATCAGGACTTAAAACCATGTCATCCTTTTATTGTTTCAGATTGTTTGCTATTGGTTTTGAACTGTGATCCAGATATGTTGGAGGCAAACATTGCTGCCGGTCTGTTTGTGCCCTTGCCAGTGCTGACCAAACACAATCTGGCAACCATGCCTGAATGGGCACTCTAATGAGTGTACTTGAGAGGGATGACATCTTGGCAAAAAATGACTGAGCCAGACACAAATCACTTACATGCTCATAAGTTTGTTTCCAAAATGAATAATTGTTAATTATGAGAGCACCTGACATCAAAATGTGCCCACAAAGTAAACCCTAGACGGCCTCAGAGGGCCTAAAGGGGGGATGTGCTTTGTCCCTCGAATGAATGTTTGGAACAGTGTTTAAATGATGGAAAAGGATCTGTGAAAGCCCATTTATCTTTTGTGTAAAAAAAAAAAAAAAAAGAAAAAAGAAAAAAGAAAAACAAACCAAAAAAAGCATTTTTGTTTTCTTTTTTATCAATAAGGGTCAAGGGTGGATTGGGAATTTTTTTTACCAGTTGTTGGAGAAAACCTTAAAAATGCACAAGTAATAAAGAACAGCTTCTTCTTCCCACAGTATTAAAATAGGCAGATACTAATTTCCCACTTTCCTAACTAATCGGGTTCTGTTCCACACAATTTCTTTATACATTTCTCTTTAGGTTCTTCTCCTGCGTGTTCTTTGATGGATCAAAATATGACAGACTACTTCTCTCAGTTAACTCATTTATTAATTACAATTGATATGAGAAATGTGCAAATACAAAATTCTGGATATGAGCTTAAAGATGAGAGATATTTAATATGATTAACAGAGTAAGAATATAAATGAAAATAAGTAGCACACTTAAGTAATTCCTTGATGAGTATCCCAGTAAATTTATTTACACTGATAATTTCATCAGCATTAGTAGTAGATCTACAAGGATATAATTTACTATTTCAACAGATCTGTGATATATTGGACATCAGTATACATGACCTTTTATCAGGTAAAATGAAACATTAACCAGATGATGGAGTTTCTTTCTCTGTCTAAGATTATCACACATGAATTCACTGCACAGACATCGGGTGTGTCCCAATTCAGGGTCTGCGGATTCGTCAGCCACATACGTCACTGCGGTGCTGGAAGTACTGTCCCAATTCACTGAATTTGAAGGACCCTCCAAATCCACCCTTCAAATCCGCGCTTCGTTTGGCCTCAAACGAAGGCTGCTGGTGATGCATCCTATACGGCCTGATTTCTCCCAGAATTCATTGCGCACAAGACGGTGGCGAATCAGCAACCGCGCTCAGAGGAGTAGGTTTTAGGTTTCAGTCTTTTAAAAAAAAAAAAGTAAGTTTTTTTAACTACTCTTTAGTAGAAATGTTACAAAAACAAGTACATTAAAGGCATGTTTGTTAAATGGTGACGTTAAAACTCAGTAATATTTCATATTCGTGGATTTTAAGCGGTTAATGACGTGTGTACCGGCTGGAAAACAACATAGCCTCAGACCGTGTTTTTTTTTTTTTACTGTCGGTGTTACTGCTCGGTTTTAACATCCACTAAAGTGTATGGCAAGCCTTTTTAACTTTTAATAGCTAAACGTGACTATCCAAAATTAACATTATAGATCGCCATAACTTAATTTTGACTAGTCGTAATTATATTATAACTAGTTAGAATTTTCATTAAAAATATTCACAGTTTCATTCTGACTAGTTAAAAATACAATTAGAGATGTTTGTAATTCATTTTTGACTAGTCGCAAAAGAACTGCAGATATAAAAAATGACATCACTTTCACTGACACACGACTCGTCACACATCCTAAATGACAATTACAGATATCTGTAATAATTTTTGACTAGCCGGAATTAAAATGAAAGATATCTCAAACGTAATTATAACTAGTCAGAATTGTTGAGAAAGACGTAGCTCATGCGAGGCATCCCATTCGTTGCTCATTAAACAAAACATTTGAACAGTGTTAGAGTTAAGTGCATGTGAAGATGAAAATGCGAACGAAATGGCGGTAGTTTGGTTGAAGAATCCGGTTTACAATGGTTGGAATGGGTTTGATCAACAATCAATAACATAGATCCTTACGACCGCAGAGATAAGGAATGGAGCTCCGATGCTACATTTCTACCTCCAACCTCATCGCTGGACATAACAAACTACCTCGTTTACGGTATCAGTGCTTACACCTATGAACAGTTCAAAAACTACAAATCTCTGGAAGCTCACGGACATTTCAGGAATGACTGGGTGCACAACACAGTCTCACTGCAAAGTTAGGGTTACTTTATTTGTTTTTGTCTGATTTTCTTTACTTATTTAAACGGTGGGCAAACATGATTAATGTGCATTACAATGTTGTAAAAGAAACTTTTAAAACTTTTCTGAGTTATGTAACATAAATGATCTAATAATCCTACCACATTTTAATACAATATAATTACTGAAGCTAATATGTGTCTGGCATCAGCCTGTAAACCAGAAACTGTAATAATATAGAAATCCTTAGAAATGAAGCAAAATATAGCAAATGGTTGAACACTGTTGTAAACTGTTGTTGTTTGTCTGCCAGTGTGTGTCTACAGGTCCTGCACTCCCAGCACCTGACTGACTCTCCACTGAAGCTCTGGGTCATCATGGAGCCCTGCAGCATGCAGCAGCTTAAGAAGACTTTTGGATCTGCTCTCATTGTTCCTCTTGTTGACAACTTTGCACATAGTTTGCACTGTTTTTAGCACAATTGCATGTTATATTGTTTCAGTGCTGAAATTTCCATGCAAAGATGTAAAATTCTCTCTCTACATTACTTGAAGATATTTTGCCACGTCAGTGTTTTTTTTTATCACGTGTGCATATTCTGTATTTTCTTTCATTGACATTTTATCTGTTTACAGTTGTGCTGCTACTGTTTATTCTGACTGAGAATTTCATTAAAAACTTATATGAAAAAGTAAAACTGTCGAGCTTCTCATCCGGTTAACAATCATGTTTTCTATTTAGTGTTTATCTCCACAAGATTTTTTAATGAAATAAACATTTAATGTAATTTTCATTATCAAACTGACACTGGTTATTTATCTGCTTAAGAGGCAACAAAGAGTCAAAAAGACTTTTAAAACTGTCATTGACACACTTTATTATTCATGTTCAAGCCACACACAAAAACAAAAAACTTGCACATTTTTGCTGCAGAAATAGTATGAAAACTTCCACCTGTCTAACTGTACACATACATAATCGTCATCATGAGTCTTATCCTCTGTGATCAGCTGATCTCCTTCTTCTCCAGCCTCTCTGGTCTGTCGCTGACCGCTTTCCTCTCCAGCATCAGGTGTCCTCTTCATGGTCTGTAGCTCTCCCGTGTCTGCATCCTGGTGGACTCCATCTCTGCTGCCTGAAGCGCCTCTTTCCTCAGCTGATCCGTCTTCTTCGTCTTGCAGAGCGTGCAGCGTTTGTGGGTGTAGCTGATGTGTGTCCTAGAAGCAGTGATGGTGCACAGTCTGGATCAGCCTCCATCATTTCATAAGCTGGTTGACCTGCAATCACATATTTTGTGTTAATAAAAAACTAGTTAACATTGGATGCTTCCATTACATTTCACAATCTTAACCACTTAATCCAACCAGTTAACCATCCCATCAGATCTCACAGAACACTCTCGGTATTTACCTGTGTCTTTAAAATCATTCACTCTGTGACTTTTTGATATAAGATGATTAAATAAAATAAATACTAATCAAACAGATGAACCCATTTCTATTTCCCTCCCTCTTTGCCTCTAGTTTACAAGTGAAGTTAGCCAATGTGAATATAGCGACTTTAAAAAGCCAAATAAAGCATATTCATTAACATTACTTACACAATAAAAACAACAGCAACAACAAAAAACTCTCCTACTGGCCTTTATGAAAATGCCGAGAGCAAACACGCATGAAGGGAGATGGTGTTGGACGTGGTGTCCTTCCCTCACTCCCACTTACAGATATCTGCAACGCCATTTTGCCTCGTCAAAATTCCAATACAAGATATCTGCAATTACATTCTGACTAGGCAGATTGAGGATTAAAGATATCTGCAATACAAGATATCTCTACTTAAAATCCCTTTTAAGATATCTACAAACGAATTATAGACATCTACATCTGATTTATGGATATCCGTAATGCCAATTAAAGATATCTACAATATAATTTTGACCAGTCAAAATTCCAATTCAAGATATCTACAATGTTATTCTGGCTAGGTAAAGCTCATTTTAAGATGTCTCAAAAAACAAATGCAGATATATTATTAAATTGTGGATATCTGTAATTACAATTGTGTATAGGAAGAATGAAATTGTGGATATCTGAAATGTTATTTTTGGATAGGAAGAATTGAATAACAGATATCTGCAACACATATCCAGTCTGGCTATTAAATGTTAAAACGGCTTGCCATAGAAGTGTCCTGTGAGTAATTTCAGAGGTTCAAGTGATTCAAAGTCCTGTGTTGTTGCTATTTACAGACACATTGAAACAGAAAATAAGGAGCATAATTAGCATTAAAAACAACATTAGATAAAAACTGCATTAAAACATGATCGAGTGTAAAAATTCAAGCTTAAAAGAAACAGATGCAGATCTGGACTTCTATCAAATGCTGCAGAAATCAGGTGGGTCTGTAACCTGAATTTAAATAAACCGTTTTTTTTAATCTAGGTTACTTGAATAAACACTCACTTTATTTAAATCAGTGTTTAAGCTAAACTGAGGCTTTCTGGGAGTTTGTTCCAGACTTGTGGAGCATAGAAGCTGAATGCAGCTTCTCCATGTCTGGTTCTGACTCTTTTAAGAACTGAACTTTTAAGAGACTGTATCCAGATGACCTGAGGGGTCGGTTCATACTGGGTCAAGAGGTCACTGATGTACAACAGAACTTTAAGGTCTATGTGACAGACCAGCAGCCAGTGTAAAGACCTCAGAGCTGGACTGATGAGGTCCACTTTTTTGGTCTTAGTGAGGACTGGAGCAGCAGAGTTCTGAATAAGCTGCAGGATTGTAGTTGATTTTTTAGGTAGACCTAATGAAAACATCTCCTGGACAAGCAGCAACCCTCTGTGATTGTATAAAACAGGCATCTGCAAAAATGCTTTACTTTACCATTTTACAGCTTTATCAGTCCTACAGGATCTGTGGGGACACACACCCTGCACCAGTTAATTTTAGTAGTCAGTGTTGTTTGCAGGAGTAAATTTGGGAGAAAATATGAACATGCAGACTGCATTTAACAAAATCTCAGCCATTGTGACATTATCAGGTGACATTTCAGGCTTTAATCTAAAATCCTTCGTGTAATTACATTTTCAGACTGTAAACAGGATTTTCAAGCAAATGAAAACATCTCCTGCACAAGCAGCACGTCTCTGTTGCTGGAAAAATGCTTTACGTTTGAGTTTGGAAATTTTAGCTGGATTTAAAGAAGGGAGTCCATTTGCTGTTTTACTGCAGAGTGCTTGTTCCTGTTCTCTAAAGTCTCTCTCAGCACTGAAGCTCCTACAGTCAGCACGTTTTAAGGGTTTTACAGTGATTAAAAATCCCACATCTGACTCTGCCTTTTAGTGATGTATAAAGGAGCAATGAGTCCCTTCATCACTTCTCATTCTAACAAACTTTATTTGATTTTAGATTTCCAGCCAAACGGTCACTGTCCCAGATTACCATCCATTTCTGGTTGATTTCAGATTTATTAAAAATTACATAAATGTCAAATAAAATATAATTGCAAACAGCTTGTCTTGATTTTTTAAATTTTAATATAATAGGAATTTTGAACATGACTTTTAAATTGGTTAAACCTCCTGTACAGTTAAGAAATGAGAAATATGACTATATTGAATAATCTCTAGATTTTTGTCTCTCCCACGACATTATTCCTTCCTTCGGCAGTGTCCATTGCAATTACATGTACTAGGTTGATTATGCAAATTAGATAATGATGTCATTTTATTATTCTGAGTGACTTTTAGGACAGCCAATAGCTATTTTAATACTGAGGAGTTGGCAACAGTGGCTCCACTGTTTCCCTGAAAAGGTGAGGGTGATATGAAGAGCACATATGTCTCCTGTGCAATCATTGCTGCTTTGTTTTCCAGAATAGCCTCTAAAACTAGTTAAAGTTATTACATCTTGTTAAGACATGTTAAATGATTTGTGGAAAAGCGTGAGTGTAAATAACTGATTGGTAGAGTCTTGACTTCCAAAAGAAGTAGCAAACATTGTAAGACACCAGTAAGCTAACCAGCAGTAGCTAAGAAGCTAATGCAAGCTGCACATGCAAGCGTACAGTTATCAGCAGCAACAAGGCGAAAATGAGCCACACATTCTGGTGTGTAAAGTTAAAAACAGTTAAAGTGTACATGTTATTTAGTTAAAGGTGCTTGTGTTTATAAGATAAATTAGTCATGCCATCTACGAATAGCTGTGAAAAGCTATTGTTATGACCAGTTCATAGCACCAGTGTTTGTGTTTTCTTGTGTTTGTGTACAATGGAATATGTCTATGAAGAAGCATATAGAGCTCATTTGTTTAAAAAGGTAAGCTGAGAGACATTAGAAGAACACAGACCATGTCTCACGTGTGATAATTTTTTCTTTGTTTTCCAGCTTTATCTGCAGTCAACAGGTCCTAGACTCTGGTACCCATCACATAAACAAAAAGAGAACAAATAACTGCTGTTTTCCTGGACTGTTTAATCTTAACAAACTCAGTTTGGTTGTGAAGGTCAGTTTGGAACAGCTGAGAGGTGCAGCCACATTAAAACTGTATTATGTATTTCTTTTGGGTTTGACCATCACATCTTTCTGGATAAGTCTCTAGACTACACTTAGTTTAAAATATAGCTACCAGACTTTAAACTCCTAAAATGACAAGTCAGCACATCACTCCAGGTCAGACTCAGCTGCACAGTTAAGGTGGGCTGTAGTTATAGCTTTCCAGGTCCATTCAACTGGACCACTGTCCTTGTCTAAGCATTACAGGACAGGAAGGAAATGGATTTATTGGTTGAAGTGTGTTATCTCCACTACAAATGTGGCAATAAGGTTTAGTTAATAGTCAAGATAGTCAATTAGAGGTTTTGGGCGGGGGTTTGGGGATTGGGGGAGTGGCTGCTTAATAGTTGTACTAATGTCCACTGGTGAAAAAAGGGTTTGTTCATTACTTAGTCATTTTATTCATACTTTCATACATTTCATACATTCATACTTAAACATTTTTCTTTCTAAAGTATAATGAAAAACTACTTCATTTATCCCAGAGGGAAAAATGACAGTGACAGACATTAATGACAGGATGATTAAAAGCAAGATGAAGAAGGAGAAAATAGTGTAAAAAAATCAAAAGGTGATGGAAGGTGATGCAGCCTAAAATTTGAAAGTACCAGATATTTTCTAACAGGACACACAAGCACTTAATCAAATACTCAGTGATGACGGTGAGTTTGGTAATTAATCTGAAAAGTCCTATCAGTGTTGCCAAGAAAAATGTCAATGTCTCACTTCCCACATAGAGTTGTTTGTCCACTTAGAGACACCGTAGTAAAAATGATGGCACACATATGGCAGCTGCCATATATGTGGACCCAAGGCAAATAGATATAAATGGCTCGTTATTAGAGAATAAAAACATAACAGTTATTTCATTTAAATTATTAAATACCAGAAAAAATATGACTGACCTTTAATTTTGTTACACATTACACTTTGAAAAGGCACATAGAATAAGACAGTACAGATGTACACAACACCCCCGTTTTCCACCGACGGATGCAGGTCGGGACACATTTTTTTGTGTTTCAACTCGCGGAAACTGGGAAGGGTTTCCTTAAATCCAGCCCAACCCTTCCTGCTTTGTTGGGACCCTTCTGTTGGGGTACCAATCTAACCGACCCAGCCTGAAAGGGTGGAGTTTGACATGCTACAGTCCGTTGACTGGTTGAGAAAAAAAAGTGACTTCACGTGGAACCTGCAATAAAAACAAAGCAGGAATGGCTCCTTGTTTAGAGCAACAGATTTTCTTTTTGTTGATTGAATCTGGCATCATGAAGCACCGCCCAGGAGAAAGAACACAAACGTTTGGATGACCGCCATTTTCCTTCTTTTTTTCTGGGTCGTGTTTTGGTTATACTTTAAGGAAGGTGCTGCAATGGCGTCACCTGACCTGCACTCATTGGTGGAAAGAGGCTAATGTTGAAATAGTTACCTGAGGCCACTGGATCCACTCACAGATGAAAAAACATGTTTATGTCTGGAGAAATTTTGGCCACTGATGACCACCGTCCATTCACAACCCATCTTTAACACTAGATGGCAGTAATTCTTACACACTGTACCTTTAAATAATATAAGTAAGTCATAAAGTAAGCAAGTAATAAACTCAACAGCTTTATGACCTCTGGGAGAAAATAATTCAAAACAGTAGGTGTTAGAAACTGGTAGCGAAAAAGAGCTTGTTTCAGACCTGGTGAGACTTTTTCATTCTTTCCACCACCTGCTCCACTTCAGCCAATTTTATTAGTAACACAATGTTAACAGCTTCAACCCTGTCATTTAAATTTGCTTTGTGGATGTCTTCTGCTCTTTTGTGCTAAACCCTGCACAGAAGAGCCTGCCTGCATTGAAATGTGATTTAATTTGATGTGACCGGATTGATTGAAAAGAGACGGTAATTAGATAATTATATAAGTATGTACAAAAGATGAGAGATGGTGAGAGAGGCAGACAGAGGAGGGCATGTAGAGAGTGAAAATGACTCATCCTTGAACTGGGTTGAAATCGATTGAGTCAAACCGAGAGGAAAATGTGTTCTCCCTGTGGAGAAGTAAAAGGACTAAAGGACAGAGGGGGGTGGCTGGAAGTGCAAGAAGAAGATAAAAGGGATGCTACAAATACAATGGAAACAACAAGCAAAAACAAAAATGCACGAGTGTGCTCTTCAGTGCACCAATTCCAGCAGTGGTACAATCATATGTGTGTATGCTTTGGATTTAATAACAGCAATAAAACAACACACATGCCTCATAGTACCCACAGTGTGAAAAGCTGAGACGTGACATTTGTTTGTCATGGAAGAACTACATTTTGTAAGTTTCCATTGTTGACAAATCCCAATACACCTTTTTATTGCTATCTCTCTATTACCCCCCTGATGTTTTGGATTTTGTCCTCTCTCTCTGTCCTTGCACTCAAGATAAGTTGATTAGAGTGTGCAGGTAAAAAAAAAGTCCCACTTGTCATTGGGACCTTACAGAACACTTCTTAGTTGTATCATAAGAATTAAAAGCAAAATACTTCCTGATTGGATAAAGCAATCATTTACCAATTCACTTTTCTGGTCATTATGCAGAAAAAGGGTACTGCCTAGAGGTAGTTTTTATTCCTTGTTAATAATATCCCAGAAAGCAGACGTGTTTGTGCTACTTTTGGCACTCATGGCTCAGTTGCAGCGCTGGCAGTTGTTGTATAAGTAAACCAGATGTCAGTTGCCAGCCTGGCTCGCATTATGGCAAGTCTCCTGTGGGCCAGGCTGGACTGGGACAAAAACATCAGCCGGGACATTTTGAGCCGAGATTGTCCCACCAGGTATGGATGTGAAGAAAATGAAGCCTTTGAATAAAAACAACTGGCATCCATACTCACGTTTCAGCAACAGTTTTTGCTATCTAGCATACCTTTTTAAATCTCTTGTGATGCGCTTAACTATGTCCATTGTGTTCAGTTTTTTAAAATACTGGTTTTCAAATAGAGGTAGAGTTACCCCTTGGGGTACATGGAGACACTCCAGACTAAATTCCAGCCAGTTGGCGATACCCATCTGATACCAATACTGTGGCTAAAAAAGCCCTTTAAAAGCAGCCTACACTAAAGGCAATGGAACAGATAGTTTACACACGTTTTTAGGAACCTGACTCAAACTAAAATTACCAGTAAAATAGATAATTAAATAAATCTAAGGACTCCAACAGTGACATCTGTCTTGCCCTACCAGCGCCTGTGTCCTCTCCCCTCCTACTCTTCAGATCACATCATCATAACCTCATCATATTCTGTGTTGTGATTGATTTTCAGATGGTTAGTTGTATCATAAGAATTAAAAGCAAAATACTTCCTGATTGGATAAAGCAATCATTTACCAATTCACTTTTCTGGTCATTATGCAGAAAAAGAAGGCAGATTATTTTCATGTTTCTCTGTTTGTGACACAAGTGAGTTACCTTATAATATCCTGCTTGTTTAAGAAGAATTATCAGTCATTAATTTATCAGAATCTATTTAGTGTTTTTAGTCCAAAGTTTTATTAAAGTGGACTGACACAGTTTGACTTCCTGTAACCAAATCAGTGTTGTTTACTCCCACCGGCTGTGAGCCGAGGCTGCCTAGAGGTAGTTTTTATTCCTTGTTAATAATATCCCAGAAAGCAGACGTGTTTGTGCTACTTTTGGCACTCATGGCTCAGTTGCAGAGCTGGCAGGTGTTGTATAAGTAAACCAGATGTCAGTCGTCAGCCTGGCTCGCATTATGGCAAGTCTCCTGTGGGCCAGGCTGGACGGGGACAAAAACATCAGCCGGGACATTTTGAACCCCACCAGGTATGGATGTGAAGAAAATGAAGCCTTTGAATAAAAACAAACTTTCTTGTGACAGTGTACACTGTCTTGTTGGTGTATACGCACTTGTCTGATAAACCTACACCCTCCCAGTCCAGCTATTCTATAAGTACTTAACGAAAACCCAAAGGCTGTTGGTCTAGTTAACCTCCTGAACAATGTACATATGATGGGATCCAGAAATTAGAGAGGAATAGAGGGGGTACATGAACATTAATGAAAATTTAAATGAATAAATGACAGATTTAGTAATATTTTCATAGACTATTTACCAGTAAACAGCACAGCAGGACAGAATATTTCCTTAAACACAGAAACCTTTAAAAGAAGACACAGAGAAAGGTGGGAACAAATAACACTTGATGGACTTCCTCAGATGATCACAGTACTGGTATCTCTACTCTAGAAAAATAGTTGAATCATGTATTCTATACATATTCTTAGAGGAAACCGCTTCCAAAAATGAGTCACAGCACCTTGTAAGAGAAAGTGAGAGATTAAGGCTGGAAATAAACAGCTGTTTACATATACAATACCTCATTCTCATATTTATTCCACCTAGAGTCATGCGGCTGAGTTTTGGCATCCACACTCACGTTTCAGCAACAGTTTTTGCTATCTAGAATATGTTTTTAAATCTCTGGTGATGTGCTTAACTATGTCCATTTGTGTACCCCTCAAATAGGGGTAGAGTTACCCCTTGGGGTACATGGAGACACTCCAGACTAAATTCCAGCCAGTTGGCGATACCCATCTGATACCAATACTGTGGCTGAAAAAGCCCTTTCAAAGCAGTCTACACTAAAGGCAATGGAACAGATAGTTTACACATTTTTAGAGACCTGACTCAAACTAAAATTACCAGTAAAATAGATAATTAAATAAATCTAAGGACTCCAACAGTGACATCTGTCTTGCCCTACCAGCGCCTGTGTCCTCTCCCCTCCTACTCTTCAGATCACCTCATCATAACCTCATCATATTCTGTGTTGTGATTGATTTTCAGATGGTTAAAGAGGTTTGTGATGTTGCTACAATAACTCTTTGTGCTTTGTTGCTGTTAAGCTCCACGACTACTGCTGTGCCTCTACACTGTGCAACTGTGTTGTGTCAATACACTGCCTTATCTGACTAAAACAGGTGGAAGAAAAAGCAGTTCCTACCAAATATGTATAATTTACTGTACAGTTAAACTACATATTTACCCCCAAATGACTAAAATACAAATATTACAACATGAAAACTGATTTTTTTTAAACATAAATAGCTGGTATTAAAGTCTTATCTTTTCTGCTCCTGCATTCTTATAGGGTGCCATTTTATCTGCATAAAGATTGATCCAGTTGCTTGAGTGGTCAGTACAGTCAGTCACAAATGTTTGGGTTATACACAGTCGACTACAACCCGGTGGACGCTTATGGACTCATGCAAATAACATAACTAACATAACTTTCAATGCATATGTGGGCTTTGAACACCAATATTTCACAGCTGAGGTAACGTTCTGCTTTGCTTCTTACAGCATCAGATCCACTCACACTGATCAGCACAAGTGATGTCACTTGTCAGGGGAAAGGGTTTGAAAATTAGGCTAAGTGCTTGCTTGTGTTTGTATGATGTGCTAGCAGACCACTTAGGAAATCAAAAGATACCACCAACCAAACTCAGAGGTTGAGAGGAGACCCTGTCATCATACAGAGTCATGGTGCAGGGATGGTTTCACTGAGCCTCCCTCCAATCTGAGCCGTCACCAAGTGTTTAGGGCAGATGTTGGAGTTGAGCCCAGAGAATGTCCGTTTTCATCTTGGTGTCCTCTTTGAAAAGTTAATGCTTGTCATGGTGCTGAGCTACTTTTCATGTTCAACCTGTTTGACAAACATGTCTAAAATTTAATCTCTCATTTCCATAGAACTCAACTTCCATGGCTGACATGTTGCTCCAGAGGACATTCTGACTAAGCTGCTTTCTTTTACTCGTTAGTCACAGGGCACAGATAGGCATTGGTCCGTTTAACTGTGCTTTATGGTAATCACAAACAGAAATCAAGTACTGCTGTCACAAATAATTACTTCTAATATTGATTCTTATCCAGATTGTCTTTTTAAAGGGCCGCCAAACTCTCAGAGCCAAAAGTGAAGTCTTTAGATGCCTTGCTATGTCTGTTTGGCACAACAGAATCCAATTTAGGTCTTCTCTATGCATTATGAGACAAATATTCAAAATGAGAAAGGACACAACCAAAAATTAATGGGAAAAGTTGTGTATTAATGACAATGATAGGTAATAATAATCAGGTTAATTGGAATAAAAAAATCCCCATCATTTCTCCTTTAAATTGCTACATAAAACTAATTGTTTAAAGTAGTGGAAGCCACAAGTAAAGGGCACGAATCTGTTAAAATCCATGAAGGCAATATTTATTAAACGAACTAGGAGTCATGCTCAGGTATTCAGTCCACGAGGGAAACTTACAGATTAAAAGCAGGGATAAGACGGCCCATAAACAAGTCCAAAATCAATACAACGAAGCAAGAGGGAATATCCAAGATAAGGCAACAAGGAGAAAACCCAGAAAAAAGACAAGGGTTACACAAAATAATCAGGTAACAAGAAACTGAATGCTGGAAAACCTGACTGGCAGATGAAAGGAGGAGGAGTTTACAGACACTGAGTACTGGCTGATTATGATCAGGTGTAGTAAGCAGAAGGGTAATTACAGAAATTAACAGGTTAAAAAATTATACCTTGAAACAAAACAATGGAGAAAACTGGTCTTTTCAAATTAAAACCGAGCACCAAATATGAAAGGTCTATAACTTATCTGAATATTGCATCATATGAAGTTGTCATGAAAAGACTGTTTGGCACATTTAACTTATGTTCATATAAATTATAATTTCCGGACTATAAGTCGCTTCAGAGTATAACTTGCATCAGTCATAAATGCTTTATAATGATGCGACTTATACTCTGAATGCATATATATATATATATGTATATATTTTTACAAATGTCATACTTGAATATAAGTCACATTATTTCATTATTTAGAAATTTATTTCAGAAAATCCAAGACCAAGATCAAATACAAGTTATTCAGCTACACAATACCACACGTAAAAATCGGTGTCCGGTATGTAAACATAACACCAGGGTTTCCTTCAGGATTTTTTTAAACTGGAGGGAGAACTAGTCTCCCCTTATTACACTTTATAAATAGCCCATTGAGGTGCTGAGTTAGTACTAAGATGTATCTGTCAAATTTGGCATTTAAACACACGGACACCGATACATGCACAACCCCGCCCGGCCACCGGCGAAATTTGATGTTAAATATGACGTCAATTGTTCATTGCACATAAAGACACAAATGATCACAAATGGTGGCGGCCCTAATCCAAACATTCATTCATTTTCTATACTGCTTAGTCCAATTTGGGTTGCAGGGAAGCTGGAGTCTAGCAGGCGAGAAACAGGGTACACCCTGGGCAGGTTGCCAGTCCATCGCAGGGCCAACATAGACAAACAACCCCTCACGCTCACTTCTAGGGAGAATTTAGAGTGGCCAATTATTCTTACAAAGATGTCTTTGGATAGGTTAATCATTTTAATTTCTGTTAATTATTCTTCTTGTCTTGTTCTCAGCACATCCCACCATGCAATGAGTAAAGATTTGCAACTAGAATATTTCATCCGTCAAGATCTAAGATGTGTTGTTTATGTGTTCCCTTTTGGGCAGTGTAGTTGGAGGGACCATTGTGGGAGAAAATACACCTGCATGGAATGTATCACCAACAGACAGCTTTAGTGGTGGATATGAACAAATCCTACCACAGGGTGGAGAAAGCTGGACTAAAGGATAGCACAGAGACAGTAATCATGGCAGCACAGCCTTGAGCACTAGAGCCTAAATCTTTCACACAAGGCAGGGTCCCAGATGCAGGCTGTGCAAAGAGGCCCCAGAAACAATCCATCTTCTAATAGCAGGGTGTAAGATACTGGCAGGAAAAGAATGCACTGAATGCCATAACTAAGTGGGCGTAGTGTACAGAAACATCTGTGCAGAATATGGACTGGAGATCCCTATGTTAACATGGGAAGAATGAGTGGGCTAAGATCCTGTGGGACCAGAAACAGACCGACCTAACGGTAGTGACCAATCAACCGGACATTGTGATTATGGATAAGCAGCAGAGGAAACCCATTGTGATGGATGAAGCCATCCCAAACGATGGCAATATCAGGAAAAAAGGAACAAAAAAACTGGAGAAATACCAAGGGCTGAAGGAAGAGCTGGAAAAAGCCTGGACGGAGAAAGCAACAGTAGTGGCCAATGGCCAATGGAGCTCTGGGGTCAGTGTCCCCACACTGGAGAAATGGCTAAAGCTAAAAGCTAATAAACTAAACAGGCCACTTACGCAGGACACCCAAACAAGTTTTAATTAACAAGTTTTATTAAGAGAACTTAATAAAATGTGAATTCTTTACACCAATCAAGGGGGTCTGACATGTTACCTTTAACAAAGCTGCTTCATGAATAAGAATGGACTCTCCTACATACATCCTTTACAAATACAGACATAAAATCAGCTAACGCTAAAGAGTTTATATAGTTGTATGCAAGGTGAATTTATATCATACACTGACCTTCCAACAATGTTGATTTTTTTAATCAAGTAAATTAATTAGTTAATTCAAATGTTTACAGGGGGCATTAGTTTAGCTCATTCTTTGTCTGGGGACCCACTGTTCTTCATGATTCCCTGCTTCAAAGCACCTTGTTCAAATTATTGGGTCTTTAAAAGCATTCTACAAAACTTGATGAGAAACTTCAGGATTGATTTAATTAGAATAATGTACATCAGAATGTAACCAGTTCAAACCATACAGGCCACAACACTAGTCTGTTACAAATAAACTCAGAGAATATTACAACAGTGTGAATTTTAAATAATACAAGTACTAAACTGACTTGCATACACTTCAGGAGCAAGTGTTACAAAGCAAGATTAGTGGCTTTGAGGGTTAATTAAGTGTTAAAGCTTCATGCCAGGGTGTACCACGATCACAACCTGTGCTGCAGATGTAGATAAGAGATTAATGCATTTAAATGTGCTGCAGCCCAACCAATCACTTCTCCTACACAGCATGGAAAAATATAAAAAGACATTAGTCTATGGACAAGGTAAGAGACTGTCAGCAGAAGTAAACACTAATATGACCTAAAGCAGAGGATTACAGCTTGTTCCTGCTGAATTTGAAGTATTTTGAACTGAGATTAATTATTTTTATTTACAAAAAAATTTCCTGTTTTTCCCCCAGTATGAGTGTGCAGCATATCAGACTTGTCCTAGTGTAAAACCGTGCATGTAGATTAATATGTCTCTGCATGTCCATCTATCAGAGTTCCATTAAAAATCAAGAGCCAGGATCACACAAAAGGGACCCAAACACTTATCATTTTTGTTCTTTATCTTGGGAAAGGAGCATTTTAAACAGCCTATGTTACATCTAATACTACAATGCACTCACATGTGTAGCACATTCATTTAATAAAATGCACATTAGACATTAACCACATAAGACACATTGGAATATCTTTTAGACATTTTGTCCACACATAACTGCTGCTTTGGGAGTCTGAGACTGCTGCTCTTCTAAAACGGTTCCCAAAGTGACCGGTTATGCAAACGCCACCCTTTGCTCTTCTATGTGAAAAACCTTGACACATCTTTTTTACAGCCAAGAAGACACAATCACCCCAGAGCCCTTTCACAATTTTTGCTGCCAACAGTGTGGTATTGCACGCTGTGTTTCATGAAAGTAAAAAACAAAACAACAAAAAAGACAAAAACAAAACGAGCCCCACTTCAAAAGGCAGCGTCAAAAAGTAAAGAAGGACTGCTGCAACAAAAAGAAAGACTTGTGGCGCGTTCCAGAAAGCTGGTAATATTAAAATTCTGAAAATATTAACCCGGAGATGGGGGAAACTCTGGATTTTCCGTTTCACAAAGCGAGTAAATCTTGCCTTGAGTCTGTTACCATGGTAATTGATCCCGTCAAGTGAACATCCTCGTTGGCATGTTCACTATAAAGAATGTACATGAGAAAGTGGGTCAGGAATACAGGATTGCTTTAAGGGCCGCCTACTATGCTACATGAGCTAAACACCACATCCACGCAAGAATTCAGCAACAACAAATCCAGTTATTTTCCTTGTCTTTCAATCTGGTCTTTTTGCTCCTGAAGCAACATTTCTGAGGGTTTAGTAACCTGCTCTGGTCTGTCGCCTCGACTATCGGTGAAAACTCCTACAGAAGCAGCTGCAGGTAGGCTTCAGGGTTAGCTCCCTTCACTTTATCCAGCAGTGGTGAAGCAGACACAGAACTCTGCTGGAACTAGAGTAGCTTTGTGGTGTTTATTGCTAAAGATTGTTGCAAAAAATTCACTGTTAACAGGAAGTTTCTGACAGCGACTTTCCTCTTCTCCGAAGTGCCCCCCTCCCCTGCGCTGTGTGTCTCTCCTATCTAGCTCGACCATTCTTATAGGGGCCGTGCTGTTATTCTAACACAGTGCTGTAAACAGCTGTATAACAAACTCTTCCCTCACCCATCCTACCATTTTCCCTGGGTAGCCTGGTGGCTGTTCACCTCAAGCTTGGTTTCATTGCCTGGGGCATTCAATCATAGTTTCATCCCTTGGGGCCATCTTCCTAATGTATTCATGGAGCTTGGATGTTTCATCTTGGATAGTGGCCCTGATGTTCACTACTCCTTGTCCTCCCTTTTTGCACTTAGTGTATAGCCATTGGACACTGGATTTGGGCAAATCCAGTGTCCAATGGCTTCCATGTTTTAACATCTGTGGTCTGAACTTCCTTCTTTGGTCAGCTTATTATCCCAGCGAGGTATCTAATCACTAGCAGGGCATAGCTGTTAATTGCCCAGATCTTATTCTTGACCATTGAGCTGACTTCTCAGAACTTGCCTTACTCGTTGCAGATATTTGGCTGTGGCAGCTTTTCTTGTGGCTTTGTCGTGGTTGCCATATCCTTGTGGTATACCAAGGTACTTGTAGCTTGCCTCAACATCTGCTATTCTGCCTTCTAGGAGTAAAATGCCCACTGTACTGTAGCGGATTCCCTCGTCTTCAAAATAAAGATTGGAACCTTTGTTTAATTGTGACTGAATTAAACAATCTCTGAGGATTTTCTCTCCTTACAGACTAACAGTCTCACTCCCAAAGTGGGGGTCTGACTCAAATTTATGACTTGGGTTCCAGCTCCACAGGTCAACAAAGGTCAACTCTCCCCAACCTGGACTGGGAGGACTTCATTAGGTTATTTACGAGACCTGGGAAATTTCTGAACTTTAATCCTCTGCAACATAAATTTGCTTTTTAGTTAACAACCAAAGGATCCCAGATGCAACTCTTCATCCCAATGTCCACTTTGAAACTGTTTCTTACTAAACTTGTGTTTTCCTTCAACTGATAAGCAGAAACCCCCTTTAACAGGACACCTGGACACACCAAGAAACGTTTATCTTAACATTCCAGAGGGTAATAAAGTGTCTTTCTCTGTTTCTCTGTGTCCCAGCACAAGAGGAGACAAAGACTTTTTGTGAAAAGTAAAAGATCATACTTTTACTAGTCAACAATGTTCATTTAAATAGATACACATATATATATATATATATATGTGTGTGTTTTATCTTGATACCATGCGCATGCATATAATCATTATCATTTTGTACAAGGTTTAATCAACAAGCTTGATTAATTGGTGACCTGAAACTTTATTACTGTGTTTGTGTGAGATATAGCCTTTTTACTATTTTCTTGTCTTTTCGATGATTCACTGATGGATTTTAATGATGTCTCATTTAAGACTTTAATAACTTGGATATATAGATATATTCACAAAATGTTTAATTTGATAAGTCTTTACAACATGATCAGACCAGCCCCTCTGGATCTGCTATCTGACCCAAAACCAGCCCACAAGACTGTTATTGGTCAAGATAATGGTCACACATCCCTCCATTTGGTGGATCCTCAAAACTAACACTTTTAAACTCAGAACAAAGAGTTTAGTGCTCGCTTCCTCCTCTCTTCCTCTTCTTCTTCTTTCGGCCCTTCCTTCTTGGCCTCCCTCCGTTGCTCTCTGCCTGAAGTGGACTTCCAGTTCCCTTCAACCCATCCTCTCCAGACATGGCCTTCTTCCAGAGTTAGGACACTTGGTCTGAACGCCAGAGAGAAAGAGAGAGATGCTACCAGAGGATTAAGTTTGCAGTGATGTGAAGAACATCACTACAAACACTAAAGTTCGTGCCTGCATACCAGATGCATGATTGACAATTTTTGGCTCTTTTTGGACTCCGTAGTTCATTCCCTTTTTCCAGCTAATACTTCGCTTTTCTTGAGTTATGTTTTTATCTTTTGGACTTTTAATATAGATCCTAAATAGATCCTACAGAGTTTTTTTTTGGACTGACCTAAAGCTGGACATTTTCATCTTTGCCATATCACCGCAAGTCATTCACTGTCCATCATCGATACCACCAGCCGGGCCGCGGGAAAATCCGCATCCGCAGAGCTGCCTGATCCAAACCTTCGGACCACCACGTGACACATCTTCTGGCCTTCTGGAAGTCGCTCGGGATCCAAACCACCTGCGCCAACTTCCTCACTTGCCATCAGAGTCACCACAACGGTCGTAAGTCGGCTCGATCCAAACAGAACCGGACGAGTCCTGCTCGGATCAATTCTCTGCTTATCTGCTCAAGAATGGTTGGTTGTCTGACAGTGACCCTAGTAGTTCTACATCTTAGTTAAACCTCCAGTTTAACAGATGAGAGCCAAGTTTCCCTTTTTCCTTTTATGATTTAGAGATCTTTTTCAGTCCTGAACCTTAGTTAAATTAACACCGCAGGTTAATTAACTTTTGTTCATTTCTTGCATACATTTCATTCATTCTGACACACTGAAATAAGATTTTGGTTTGAACTCCATATTCTGCATTTTACAATGTTTGATTAATTTCTCCATGCAAAGTCCTTTGTAAATATTTCCTTTTCATTTATGCATTATTAGTTTAGTAATAAATATTCCATATTTATCCTAAACTGGTCTGGTTATTGTGAACTTCTCCTTTGAACCATGTTATGGGTCCCTTCGACGTAAGAATTCACGTTAGTAGCGTCCTGAGACTGACTGATTGATAACTGATTGATTTCTAGCTTGAATTAATTAATTTATTAAATTAATTAATTTAGTTCTCTAATGGTGTCCACACAGCCATTAGATTAGGAAAGCTATCTGTGTGGTGGTGCCCCACGAGTAAATTCATAAATAATTCCAAGAAATTATTAAAATTAATAATTTTATTAAACATCTTCAATGTTTAATGACGCTTAACGCTACAGTACGTATGTTTACCTAGCCTCTCTTTGTTACCATTCAGACACATTTCTCCAGTCTGAATGACATTCCGATGTCTCTGCTGTAGATCCTGGTAGTACAGGTTGATGTCATCCACGTACAGGAGGTGAATGATGGCGGCCCCATTCCTGAGTAGGTAGCCATAGCCAGTCTTGTTGATTAATTGGCTAAAGGGGTTTAGGCCTATGCAGAACAAAAATGGGGATAGAGCATCTTCTTGGTATATACCACATTTGATGGAGACTTATGCAATTGGTTCAAAGTTGGCCTCAAGGGTGGTTTGCCACAGCCTCATTGAGTTTGCAATGAAGGCTCTTAGAGTGTCATTGATCTTGTACAGCTTTAGGCATTCCACGATCCATGCATGTGGCACTAAATCATAAGCTCTCTGGTAATCAATCCAGGCAGTGTATAGGTTTGTCTGTTTCATTTTGCAGTCTTGGGCAACAGTTCTATCAATCAGCAGCTGGTGTTTTGCTCCTCTGGTACCTTTACCAATGCCTTTCTGTGTCTGTCATGTATTGATCCATGTGCCTACTTATCTTAGCCACTATGATGCTTGACAGGAGCTTCCACATTGTGGACAGACGGGTTATCAGTCTGGTGATCTTTCAGTATCAGGACTGTTCTTCTCTGGGTCAGCCATTCAGGTTGGGTCCCATGCCTCAGCAGTTAGTTCATTTGTGCGGCTCTGCGCTCATGCTTCTTTAACCAGTAGGTGCGGATCATGTCCGGGCCAGGTGCTGTCCAGTTCTTCATACCTGAGAGTCTTTGTTGGATGTCTGCCATGATGGTTATTGGACTTTGTTCAGTGAGGTGCTGTGGTCCACTCTTAGTTATTTTAACCACTGCTTCACTGTTATGTGATGCCTCCTTCTCCCATATGTTTTTCCAGTATTGTTCAGTTTCCAGCCTTGGTGGGTTAGTGTGTCTGGTATTACCCTGTCATTCCGAGTTGCCTTGATTTTTGCTTCCAGCCTCCTCCATGGTGCCTCCTTCTTGCCCTTCATACTGATATTATGTTGGCTAAACATCTCCAGGATCACTGTTGCTGTACTGTATATCAACTCATTGGTTTCAGTGATGGTCGAGGAGGGATTGTTCTTAGCGCTTCGTTCATATCAGCTAGAAGACTCTCTCGTGGACACTCATTCCCTGGGGAATTCCAAAGGGATTAATAAAGTATTTCTGATTCTTGCTAGTCAGAGTTGACATGCTCTTATTTTAACCATGATGTTTTTCCTCTGTCATTCATCATCATTGGGGCTTGGTACCCAATATCTGGGGGGAGTTGATGTTTTAACTTCCCCTTCTGACCTAGTGTCCTGGCTCCCCCTTGACGTAGCATTGTTGTGTTGTATCTCTTCAATCTCTAAGTGTGACAGAAGATGTTGTTTGCAGATGTAAGAGTTATTTCAATGTCAGTGTTGAATGTGGTTATTGAAATATCCAAATATCCTCGTGCACTGGGGATACTAGAGTAGTAGCATTCCAACAGTGCCTTGTTCGCATCTCGTGTCCAGTGGCATCTATTTTTTGTTCCAGTAACCCATTATCTGATGCACCTCAGTGTTTAACCAAATGACATCTGAGCCAGTATGTCTCTCTGTTCGACTGCTTTTTCATTTGCCTCTTTATAGCCGGTAGTTTGCATCTGTTCATGTCTTCTCAGTTTTTGGTTTATATCTGTAGCAGTGTTGCTGCACCACTTACAGGCCATTGATACTACTACGTTTTCACTGGAATTGTGTGGAATGAAAAAATAAAATAAATTAATAAATAAATATTTTGATCTCTGTGTAGATTTGGCTTTACCGAGTAGTAAGCCAGCATTGTAGTACCGCTTTGACTAAAAATATATTTTCTTTTTATCCTTATGTTTGTGTACAGAACTGGTTCCGCTGTTAGTGTAATTGTTTACATACTTGCTTGTGTGCTATGCTTGTCACCGTAGTATTACACTAAGATGCCCTTTAGAGAACTCAGACCAGATAGGACTGCTAATTGTAACATGATCACAATAGAGGAGGGTAATGTTTGGTTCATTTTGAGATCACAACAGAAAAAAACAAACAAAAAGAAGAAAAAAAAAAAAGCAGTAGTAATGTAGATGGTATTTTGGGCCTGTAAAACAAGAATACCATATCTGGTGACACCGAAGCCTCATGAAGCACTGAATCACTTTGACACGTCTGACTCTAACACGCTGCTTTAAAGCATTGGATAAATTCAGAGAGCAACATCTACTAGCTGCATATGTGTGATGCATTTAAGGGGGAATGTTGACAGGGCTTCATTACATCACAGGATGTCATGGGAATCCATGTTTCATATTTGATTTAATATAGGATATGTTCTCAACCCCATGTTACTGTTTCTTCTATTGTTAATATTGATTATGAAATGCTAGTTTACAGTGATATAGGTATGTAATAACAGAAGCTTTTCCAAATCAGTGTTTTTGAATATGAAAAACTATTTTTTTTGGGGTGTCTCATGTGACTTTTGGTATGCTAAACATATAGCAACATTGCTTGCAACAAGATCGTAAACGAATAGAGCATATGGTCTCAAGCATAACATTACAAGTTCTGTTCTTCCTCTGACCTGATATCCAGTCAAATTGGTCCTTACACTGCCCCTAGCTGTAATTTGCATATTTCAGCTTTCTGGGCACAAACAATGCCCCAAACAAGTACAAAAGATGTGAGGTAACAATGATAATCACACATATGTGTAATTGAAAGCAAGCATAGTTTCAGCCTAAGATCTTCATTGTTTGGGTTAGTTGAGCCAGATAAAGATAACCTGGATATGTTGAACCCGGACATTAATACAGAGTGATGATCTGACACCTTATGAAAACAATGTGACAGAGGAGGCCTTAATTAAAGGAGTTAAAATTGAACCACATGTCAAGTATAGATGAAAAAACATTTGTCTTTTTACTGCTGTCAATTATATAACATCTGTTATTTATGTACCGTTTAATTTAATCAAAGTAAATAGTTTAAACAATTTAAAATTATTTTAACTTTCTATCATTTACATTTCACACATCATTCACACTTATTTTTTCTTTTCTTTGTGTGAGTGATAGGTTTTCTATAAATAGGGAATCTGCTCATAAAAATACAGCAGAGATCACAAAAGACAGCGAGAATAAATCTCCCTCATTTATTACAGGGTCAAGAAAAGAAAAATGTGTGCAATTTTATGAGGGTCAAAAAGGTTGAATTCTACACATGCATCATAACATGACATTAATCAAATAGGAGCAGCATACTTCTGGCATGTCAGCTCAGAAAGTCTCACATTTTCAGCTGACTTCTAACAACACAATCATGATTTTTTTTTTTCTGCCTGTTCTGATCCTGCTTCTCAACCTTCTGTCATCAATCTTTATAATCCTTTGCCACACAATCCTTTTCCTCTAGAGTCCAGCCTCTTGACCCAGTCTTAAATTCATTATTATTCTTTGTGGTCACACATTGATCACCTTTGTTTGCGGCCAATCTGGTGACCTTACACTTATGGAAGTTTGTCTCTTGACAATGCTCCTTATAACCTCAAAGTAGAGTAGCAAAGGCATAAAGGGAAATAGCTTGGGACCTCCTGTTATTGATTGGCATCGGGCTAATGCTCCTTGCCAGCTCCTGTTCCTTCCTTCAGGTGGAGGAAGAGAGTGAAATTGTCTGCCTACTCCACATCCTCGGGGACATCTCAGGCTTTCTTTACTCACTGTTAAGCCTTTATCTGATGCTCCTTTGTTTGCTTATCCACTTGAGGATGCATGTGATCCACTGATGAGCAGAACTCCCAATGTTATTCACCCACAGCTCAAACATATTGACAAAACTAGAGATGTAGCAATCCTTCGACATCAATGATCCTCCAATAAGTACTATGCAAGATCGGTCAAGTGGAACATCGCAGGTATGTGCCTTTTTCTGATGAGGCATTTCGTCATTTAACATAGGAGAACAATTTATGGTGCTGTAAATCATGGCTTCATGTAAGTGTTGATCTTAATGTGTTAAATAAAATTGAAAACATGATTTAGAGTGAATAAGTCTCATCTAACACCTCAGAATTTCATCTGTGCTGTTTTGATAATTCTCTACAGAACATGAAGTCCAACACTTACAGCGGCTCTGTGCCACTAAAAACCTGCTAACGTTTGGTTATCAATCTGAATGTGTTTAATCAGCACTCAGTCCAGTGTCAAATGACTCTTTTATAGATGTGTGAAATGGAGGATCAAATTGCAGGACAAACAGGCAAGCAGCTGATGGAACTGAAGGCTTGAGTTAATCACAGTTAGTGACATTGCCAAAGCCAGGTAATCCAAGAATGAAACTAACTGCACGTCAGGTAACGACACAAACAAGACTGACTGCAGTGGAGCAAGTGACAACAACAAGAAGGATCTGACCAAAAATTAAGGACAGTACTGTTTGTACTCAGGGAAGTGGAAACTATTTGAAAGCAAGTATGACTCAAAGGCAGAAAGCAGGTACAGCAACATACTAAGAGTAAACAGTGACATTAACCAGAATACAGAACAGGGCAAAAATCTATTAATCAATTAACACAATAAAATCAAACTTAGTCTTCCCAGAGGACATTAACAGAACATGACACAAATCCCAGAAACTAAATAACATAAACCCATCCATCCATTATCTATACTGCTTAGTCCAACTCAGGGTCACAGGGCAGCTGGAGCCTTTCCCAGCATTTAGCAGGCGAGGGGCTAAATTACATAAACCAAAACACAATAAAAAAACAAACAAACAAAAAAACAACAAAGCCTGCAGGTTTTGATCAGCTCCAGTTCAGCATCAATAGTAAAAATTTGGATCTATAGTAGGGTGTTCCCGAGAACTTCTGAGGTCAGGGCAACTAATATGGACAAAGCTCTCTGTTTCTTGAAAGAAAAACACCTTTTGCCAGTTGTTGCACATCACCAGGAAGCTCTGGAACTAATGGAAATATCTGGTGAACAAAAAGCAATGAGTTTGATCATTTTATAATTCCCTCTCACTCAGTGAGGCTGATATTCATGGTCCACTCAAAACTAGCCTGATTATGCATTCTTATGACAATTAGAAACAGCCTGCAGGACACATCTGAACACCATCCTTTAATGTTTTTTAAGTAACAGACAGGATGGTAAATTAACTCCCACCAATCCTCCAAATGCAGGTTAAAATTCAGCACTTATCAATAAAAACTTGCTAGCAGTTGATATGAACTGACTTGCACATCCATCAGTGAGCTCCAGGTTTTTCTCTTTCTTTGTTGTTTGATGTTTGATGTCCTTTAGCCGCGAAGCACCTGATACAGCCACTGACATTTTTTGGAAGAAGCGCAGAGTGCCAAGATTTCATTGATAAATTAGTGACGTGTCTTGGAAGCGAATGAGAAGAACAGACTCCCGTTGGCCAAAGCAGTGGCAGAGAAAAGGAGGCAGATGCTGAAAAGATGGCAACTGTAGTGGTTCTGGAAAATGTGAAAAAATGAGCTAAAACTGAAAATAATAAGCAGCCTCTCCATTTCCATGATAATGAAAACTGCAAAAATGAGTGCAGAATTTGTAAACTACAAATACTCATCATCCTATTTTAGGTGTTTCAGTGTTCAAACGTTGGCCTTCATTGCATTGATTTGTTTGCTTTGGCTCTTTGTGCATTTAAAGGTTTGGTGTAAAAATGCATCAAAATAACTTTATGAATACACTCAAAAAGAATAATAAGAAAAAAAGCTAGTTCACAGACACACAAACAATTAATTATTGATAAATTAGGCAAAAATAAGAACTCTTGAGTGAAACTAAATGAGGAGCCATTTGGGAACTGAAAGAGATGGTTCTTTTAAGGTGACTGAATTTTTTAAAAAGTCCAGACCTCCCATCACTTTGATAAACAGAGCAGTACTCCATGACGTTTTAAACATGCTTTGGCTGCAAGCTAATTTTAGCATGCAGCTGAAAGAGGAGCAAAATTTAAACCAAGTAGGACAAACAAAACTGTGACAGTGGTTGGACAATGTAAATAAGTAGACTGGTTTATAATAGCGGTGTACAGATTGATACCAAAATGTTGATACTACCGATACCAGCTTTTTATGTTCTAGAAGAAATTTTCATGTCAAAATATGGAAATTTATTTGATTTGGTGTAAAAATTCAGTCTATCACAAACTGGGATACAGTGGGAAGTAACTATAGTATCAGCATAATCTCTAAATTGCAGGAATACTTTTTTCTTCTGCCTTCCTTATGCGTAATGGTCCAGCATAAGGGCGGAGCAGCACATCTGTCACTCATTCAGGCTGTAGCATCACGTGTGGAACAGCAACAGCACAATGTATGATGTGTGTGGGAAGACATAAAGGTATTAGAGTAACACCACAAAGGTTGGAGTAATTTGTGTCCCTAAAATCAACTCACATCAATTCAACAGGCCCTGAATCAGTCAGTAAGAATGCTGCAGAGGCTGGTGCCATTAAATATTAAGTAAAACAGTCATTGCAGGGTTTTTAAAAATAAAAAAATCCCTCTAATTTCTTTAGACTGATGGTTAATTAAATATTTTAATAAGGAGGTGTTGACAAACATATGAATGAATGAATGAATGAATGAATGAATGAATGAATTTTTTGAATGAATGAATGAATGAATGAATGAATGAATGAATGAACAAATTTATTTCGAACAAAAAATAAAAAATATAAAATAAAAATATGTTTCAAAACAAGAGAAAACAATTCTTTAGAAAACCAAAACACATTGCTTGTACAAATCAAAATGTTAACAGGTTCGGAAAAGGAGTGGGAAGAAGTATACACTTTTTGTTACTCCCACCCCTTCCTAGTCATCTTTTGTTGTGACGTTATATGTTTACATATTACCAATATTCTTATCAATATAACTTTTACTATGCATCCACTTTTATTGACATATAACACATAAAATAATTTCTCTTCCATATATATTTGTATACACACATACATATTCAGACTACCAGTTTATCACATAATAATATATCACCTCATATATAATACAGTATAGCTATGTATATGGCAATTATTGTGGCATTTATATATTTATTTATGCATATTATTGGTAATTTAAGTTTGAGTTACTTTTTTATAGAATACTTTGTGACTCAAAGTATCGGAATGGGATCGGTATCGCCAATACTGACGTGAACTTTACTTGGTATCGGATCGGAAAGAAGATGAGTGGTATCGCACATCACCAGTTAATAACTGCTTAGTAAGTTACTTTGCTCCTTGCTGGAGAAGAAAACGTTGAGGGAATGTTGTTGTTCAGTTTTTTTCATGAAAAAGTCAATAAAAAGAATTTAAAGAAACACGTATAATTAAATGCATTAAGCTGCACAATTTTTTTCCCCCAGAAAAACACATAGGTAGTGGAAACTCTGGTAACTATAGGAATCTATAGCTATATTGGCTGCTGATTAAAAAGTTAATCTAGCGTCCTATATATGCCTGTCCTTTGGGAGATCAATTTGGGCCAGTAATAATTAATAAGTAATAAATTTGTCCTTTATTAGTCCTGGTTGGGAAATTAAGCTCTGCATTTTACCCAGATCTAACAGAGAGCGAGCTGCCATGCTTTGGTGCCCAGGAGAAGTTAAGGGTGCTCAGGGTCCCACAGTAGCATGATAACGTTACATCACAACACTGATGATAAATCTACCACAACACATATGGGAAAAGCTTTTATTGGCATGTAAAAAGTTATTTTAGCATCCTGCTTTTGCTGTAAAAAGGAAAGCACCTCCAGGTCTGAGGCCACTGTTCCCTTCTGGAAAACACCTGCAAACAGTCAAATCAAGACAGGTCACTTTTATTATTATTATAGTTCACTGAAAAACAGCCAAGGCTGGCCAAAGTGCATCACAGAATAAAAACAATAAAATAAAATTCAATAAAACATTAAAAAAACAGTAAAATCTGCAAGGAAGATGTGTTTGCTCAACTCAAAAAGAAAGCCAAGACAAAGAGATGAGTCTTTAGTAATGATCTCAAGTACTCAGGGGAAACATATTTCATATCAAGTTTAGGGGGAGCCACTGCAAAAGCTCAACCTGTTTCTTATATTTTTATTAGTTTGTATATAACATAAACCAAACACAATTACATATATGTCCGAAGATATTAATGACAGGTGTGAACTATTTATATACATCGTAAATCAGATTTACATGTACATAAAAAAATAAAAATAAAATAATAATAATAATAACAATAATATACAGTTTTTCAAAACAATCCAAAAAAAGGTTGCCACTTTTTATAAATTTTTTCCAAATGACCCATTCTTGAGTATCTATTTTTTTCCACTTTTAATAATGACATAAGCTCATTAATCCATTGTGTATTGAAAGGAGCTGCTGCTGATTTCCAATTAAGAAGAAGGTGGCGTTTAGCAATTATAGAAGTCCTACATTAAAATAATGAGTATATTCTCTTGGGAGGCCAAAAACACTAATATAAGGCGAGATGTCAATATTTTTTGAGAGTGCTTTGGACACAGCATAGAAAAGCTCAACCTGTTTATGTTTGCTACATGGTCCTATGCACATCCAGAAGCAACTGTTTGTCCAACTTTGGCTGTTTTGGTGGGCAATTAATTTTTACAAGGGGCCACGTAGAAACCTGAATTGTGTCAGAGGGCCAAACCGACAACTTGAACTTAATTCTGCTCAACTTTCCTCAACTGTAAAATTCACTAAGTTATATATCATGAATAGCTGGTACTGGTAATCAGAAGAGTAAAACTACGCTATAAATATTTATAGTAGGCTATGTGAAATTGTGGTGCATATGTCAAATAAGAAAAAAAACAAAAAACAATCTCTGAATCAGTGCAATTTCATTTTAACTTGTTAATCTCCACAGACAATGAAAAACAACAAACAACAAGTCATGTTTTCCTTCTCATTTTACCTTTTCAGTGAGAATAATCCAGTCTGCTCTGGGCTTGAACAAGGGCATTGAAATCTGGCTGAATGTCTGAGGTGGCTATGCGAAGGACAGCTGAGAGGTGGTCATCAGTGATGGAGGATTCTTGAATTTAATCACTGAGAGTGTCTGTTCACATACATATGTAGATCCAAAGAGGACTAGAATCCTCTGAGCATGCCTCCTCAGGTGTGGGAAGTTCTCTTCTAGAGCAGCATTAACAACGTGGTTCATCTTTAACAGTCTTACACAACACTTCCTGATGTATAATACAATGCAAAAACGTCAATGTCTGCACAGGGTTAATTTCTGTCACTTTATCCTGCATCCTCTTTAAAAGACCAACAGTTTTCCAAGTCAGATCTGGACAACCATCTGTTGTCACCAGAGTGCGAACCATACCGTGGGCTTAGGGGGAGCCGCTTTTTTGCATTTCCTATCTTTTTTCGGCAAGTAAGAACATGATGCCAGCTGATATTACAGCTTGCCCCACAGAACATAAGCGTACCAATATATAATGGTTAACAACTCTTATGCAACAATAATACATAACAGGTGCAAATGTCCCTTGCAAAAAATTTTTTTACCACTCTTTTTGCGAAGATAAACTTACATAGTTAATATTCCCCACATATCACACACGTACACAGCGATGCTTGCCATACACAATATAATGAGCAATGATAGTTTCCCATATTGTAAATAGTTAAAGCAGGTCTTACCTTACCTTTTACGCATTTACTTCTTTTATTTTGTATTTAACGTAGATCTACAGGAAGTTTAACTTGGAGCGCCGCCACGCTTCAGTGGTCACAATAATTACAGCATCCATAGTCATACTTTAGGCCACAGTGAATTTGTGAAGCATACATTTTATTGTCAGTATTATATAGCTCCCCCAACATTTCATAAATCCTGTTTCTAGGGGAGCTCATGTTTCATTAAGGGGAGCTATAGCTCCCCCAGCTCCCCTGTGGTTCGTACCCTGGTTGTCACACCTGCCAGATTGTCCCATTTCAGTCCTAACTTGTCCAAACTAGCATTTACTTCTGTGAATAAGTCATTACCAGTGGTTGTCCCTTTCATTGACTGCATGGCTGCCAGCTCCTCTGTGACTTGAAAGTCTGCAGTTATTCCACGTAAGAAGATGAGAAGCTGGGCGGTGTCACGCACATCGCCGCTCTCATTCAAAGCCAGAGAAAAACAAAGTCTGCAGCTCCGTTCTTCAGCTGAAGCTCCAAGTTTCCAGCATGTCTTCAACCCGCCTTGTCACAGTTCGTCGAGAGAGTGAGATATTCTCAAATGCATCCTTTTTCTCCGGGCACATCAGTGCAACAGAGTCCAATAAGCACTCCTTAATAAAGTCCCCGTCAGAAAATGCCTCATTTTTTCTGGCATTTTTATGAGAAATGACATAAGTTGTCCTAACGGCTGCATCTCTATGGAAAGCCGTTTTATTCAAAATTAAATAAATAGAAAAATAACTAAATTATTGAATATATATATATTCAATAATTTAGTTATTTTTCTATTTTTTTAATTTTGAATGAAACAGCTTTCCATACATCTCTGGTGGTGTGAAGTTTGGTAAAAAGTTCTTGCTGGGTTTGTAGTTTTGCTACAAACGCATCTGACACCCTTGCACAATCTTTTTTAAGAAAGATTTTTGTATTTATCCTCGTGTTTGGTCGTGTAGTGGCGATTCAGATCATAATCTTTTAACACAGCGACCTGTGTACCACAAATCAAACACACAGCCTTACCTTTAATTTCTTTAAAGAAGTTCTTGTCAGTCCATGTCTTGTTAAAATCTCGACATTCATCATCACTTGTCGTTGTTCACCTTCACTCAAAGCTCGCATTGCGCACATACGTCAATACGGAAGTAGTGTAACGCTTTTCAAAATAAAAGTGCACAGTTGTATAGGACACTGTAGGACTTACAATATAGATGTTTTTATAATCTATCTATGATTGGCCTCACGCAGGCCGGACAGGGACGCACAAAAGGCCGGATGTGGCCCGCCGGCCATAATATGCCCAGGTCTGATCTAGAAAGTCAAATAGATAGGCTGATAGCTTGGAGCAATGTAGCCATTGTACTGGACTGCTGTGGTGAAGAGAGAGTTTAATCAGAACCCCCCCCCCCCATGAGGTCAGGATCAAAATGATCCTGGATTGATGGATGGATCCAGATTAAATGAGTTTCCTCTGTAGGGTGACTGGACTCAGTCTTAGAGATATGATGAGATATGACACCTCAAAGTAAAGCCACTGATCTTTTATGCTGAAAAGAGAGAGTTGAGGTGATTCAGGTAACCAAGAATTTGCTGGAGGGATTTCAAATCTGGTTTGGTGTGGGAATGGAGGTTTGATGGACTCATTTTTTTACAAGCAAAGGGTACCATCTACCAACTTTGGTAAAACAGAATCTGTAAAATACAGGTGACTGCTTCAGGTTAGATACCCTCTGCTCACTTTTTCTATTCCTTTAAGTATTTCTATTTCATCCACCAGGCCAGAAAATGAAGTACCTGAACCAACATCTTACAAACCAACATGACTATACTAAAGTAATTGATATATTTTTAGAATTAAAATATTAATTAAGTACAATTTCATGATCATGATCAGCACCACCATGCAGTGACATATGGAAGTTCAAAAAGAAGTGATCAGTAATAATAAAACATAAGATTTATAGAATGTACGACCATGTTTGGTAATTAAACTGCTTCATCTCAGAGGAGCAGCAACATGAATACAGGATGCTAGACAGCGAAGAACGTTCAGTAAATATTTCTGATGATACTCTTCTGGCATCAAGAAGAGCTGGAGATAAAGGGGGGGGGGGGTTACAAGAACAGAAGATTGAGGTTCAGACTGATTGGCCTAGAAGGTTGGTAGTAAAACTACTGGACAAAAGCAAAGAAAACAAAAAGAAAACAAAAAGAAAACAAAAAAAAACATGAATCTAAAATTGATCCTTCAACACAAAATGTAGGGATATTCTTAGATGATAGAGGGAAATTCTCTTCTACACAGTTGTTGATCTCAACAAATTGCTTCTCTCTTTACATTCAGTTGTAAACACCAGAAGGTTTCTGTACATAAGATCATTTTCTGCACCAGTGAGTCTGGTGGGTTCCACTCCTGAATGCTCATGTGTTGTCATGTGGCTGATTGCCTTCCCAAGTGCAATGCCAATTACCTTCAAGTGAATCACCTGTTTGTTGTTAGGAAGGGACATGAATGTGGAAGTGATGGCAGCTGAAAACATAATCAGTTCCCTTTGAGGTTTTTCAACAGCGCTGGAGTGACTGAAATATTCTTATTGACGTGTAACTCTGTGAACAGGGTGCATTGTGCAATTTTCTTGGAGCAGAGCTAAACTGAAATGTACCAGCTGTGCTGTAAACCTTATTATTATGTAAATGTGTGCATTGCAGCAGGCATGTAGACGCTGCAGCCATTTTTGAATGTGCAACAGTGCAGAACAAGGTTGGAATGAGTTGCAAGTCTTGTGTTGTTCTTTTGCTATGGACCACAATGAACGAAAAAAGGAAGGATGTGCTTTTATATATCGTAACATTGTTCCATATCAAGCTACTGATTGCATAAATGTCAACCTTGAGTCCTTTTGGCTTTAGTTCTAGCTTATTCCGTGACTTTAGAAGGACTGACAGGAGTGAAAATATTACATTGGAGCACACCTGATTAACTTGACTTTGTACTGTGACACAGAAAGTCAGGGAAAGTACATAAATATCTCAGAGAAAAGTTCAATTATAGTTTTATTTATTTGAAAGTAGTTTTACAACTTTTTTAAATACAGCCAGAGACCCTTTTGGGTGCCGTTGTGTTTGCGCCTGAGCTGATAGCTAATGGTATGTCAAGAAAAGACAAGGCAAGTTTATTTGTAAAGCATTACAGATGGTGCAAAGAAAGCATTAAAAAGTAGCAAAAGGCAGCACAAATAGGAAAAATTACATTAAACTCAAATGACAATGATTAAAAGCAAGATAAGTTAATAGCTACAGTACAGACTTCATGCATAAGCGCATGAGAAAAGAAATGTTTTAAACCTGGATTTAAAAATGTCTACATTTGGTGAAAGTTTAATCTCCCCTGGTAGTTTGTTCCACTTGTTTGCAGCATTACAGCTAAATGCTGCTTCTCCATGTTTAGTCTGGACTCTGAATTAGTCAACCTTAAGTCATTGGATCTAAGAGCTCTGCTAGGTTTATAATCTCTGAACATATAACAACATTCTGGTATTTCTAAATGATCAGTAGGGTTTCAAAATCTATTCTGTGACTGGAAGCCAGTGTAAAGACTTCAAAATAGGTGTGATGTGTTCAGATCTCTTAGTCCTGGTTAAAACTCTAGAAGAAGAGTAATGGTAATGGTAAAAAAAAAAGATGGCTGCATCAGTCTTTTCACCCTTTTCATTCAGGAAATGCAGAAAATAAGTCTTGGAATTAATTATATGCTACAAATTAGAGAATAAAAATACCAGCCTTGAAAAGTAATAAAAACGTTATTAGTGCAAAGAGTACTACTATTGTTTTTTTATGACTTTGCTGAACTGTTGTCACTAATCTGTGTTGACTTTATGTAGTTATTTTTGGTGATTTTAACATTTATGCTGATTACCTTCAGGACAAAGGGACCAAAGAAAAGTGTTAGAATGATGTCCTTGATAACTTTAATCCAACTCAGCATGTGAGAAAAACACAACAGAGGACAGAGTCTGGATCTCATTTCTAAAGGTCTGAATACTTCCAAGGTTGTGGTGATGGATGTTGCTCTGTTTTATTTGAGACTGTCAACAAAAAGAACCAAGCTGAGGTTATCAAAAACAGTACATGGGTGAAAATACCAGTGAAATGTTTATACAAGATCATTTCAGTGGTAAAATTACAGCATTATTGATGCTCCCATCAAGGTGAAAGTGATCGCTGCACAAAAGAGAGCTCCATGGAAAAATGCCAAACTGGTAAGAGCTGAAAAACGAGCATTTCGAAGAGCTAAATGCAGAAAAACAAAGTTGCAGGTTCACTAATCGTTCGGCCAGTAACCCCAAAACTTCTAATCAACCGGTTTTGTTGTGAGTTTGCTTCTTTCTTTACTGACAAAAGTCAGAAAATGCAGTCAGTGCTTTCATACCAGGAGGACATCATGTCATCACTGCGTCCACTCAGAGGAGACAAAAACACCATGGCACACTTTAATCTAATAAGTTTAAAAAAAAAAAAATGAGATCATCCACCACCTGCTGTCTTGATACCCTGCCAGTAGAGTTTCTCAAGAATGTTTCAGGATGCATGGCCTCAGATTTTTACAGGTTGTAAACATGTCTCTACTTTCTGTCTTTATGTAAATATTTATTTATATATTTTTAATTCAGCTTTTAAAGTACTTTATAATGTTCCCCCTGCACCCTGCTGTAATGCTTTTAATGTTTTGTCTTGTACATGAAAGAAGACATGCTAATTCAGGATGAGGGAAGATTATGGAAAAAATATGATTGTTCACGAGTCTCCAATCACGAGTCCAAGTCGAGTCTCAAGTCACTGGAAATGCAACTTAAGTGCAACTCAAGTCCAAATCCCAGACTCGAGTCCGCCATCTCTGGTGTCAGCCACCTTCATTCTGCTGCCCCTTCACACCACAGCATAAAGGTGGGCACTGGCCACCACAGACTCAAAATATCCTGATGGTATGATAGATGGTCAGTAAACCCCAACAGTCTATATTTACACTTACATGCAGATGTTTCTATGTTTTCAAGTAGGCAAAAGCAATATATGTAAAAATAAAAAAAAAAAAAAAAGGAGAATTACAGGTGTTTAATGAGTGTGTTGACATATAAGATTAACAGTAATACAAATCTGACATTTGTCACTTGATCAAGACTTAAAATGTCTTTTAGTTGCCATCTATTTACTTGCTAGTTCTGAACAGTCGTCACATGTTGACTTTAAAGTATTACAGCAGAGTTTGAGGCTGAGACCTCTTATCTATCATCTCCTGTTGAACTTGCTCATCTGATGTCACTTGGCGTATTAGGGTGTTACGAGGGATGGCTTCAGGGCTTCTCTGCTGCTTGCAGTGGTGACACTGTTACGTGACATACTGATTTCACATAACACACAACTGCACCTCATTTACACATGAAACAAGCCCTCTTTTGCACGTTGACGTCCTTAAAACATGCCAAATAAATGGTAGTCAGTTCTTCTATGACCTAGCATAATTACAACGAAAAAAAAAAACAGTCTGAAAAAACAAACAAAAGAATGTATTGATAATTCAGTTAACTACTTAATTTTAAAAAATGTCAGAAAAATCTAAGCAAAACTAAAATCATAAATCCAATTAACCAAAATTAGGCAGAAGACAAATAATTATCAGCTTAATAATAACGTTAAACTGCAATTCATCCATTTATTTAAAAGACATTAGACATTAGACATAGATCTTGCAACCATTTCTTAAAACATGGAGGAGTTTAATAGTAAAGATATTCATCTGAAACCTTTGAGCCTTGTATCTTTATCAAGGCCTTTGTCGTAATGAAATGAGTATATTTTTGCAGCCACACAGTCTTTTGGAGTCATGGAAAAGGGAAATTTGTAAAATTTGTTGAGATGTCTCAATGTCGGTAAACAGCATCAGTCATCTACTCATTTTAAATAAAGAGGTGGGCGTGTCCAATCTTTTCACTATTACTGTATATGATGCCACATAGCACAAATGGAAAAAAGTTTCAGGCTCACTTAACTTCACCTAAATCACCTGTTCCCCAGAAGTCACAACGTTTATTAATATATTATAAAAGTGTGAGACTGGTGAAATCACATAATTAAAAAAAGGAATTTTAAAGCATTTCCCCAGCTCATTATCTCTTCCTAGACCAGGAGCAAAAATGTCCAAAGCCCTTGTTAAATCCTGACCCTGGTGTTAACCTCTGCTTGAATTTAATTGGATGTCATGAGGAGTCTGCATGTTCTGCTCCACATCCTACTTTATAGATCTGAGCATGAGGTGCTATAGAGTAGAGAGAGAAAAAAACAGTCTTCATGTGTGGAGAGGAAATGGTGTCTAGTTCGTTCCTGAACTTATTCCATCGAGCTCGTGAGCAAAGAGAAGCTTTTCTCTTTTAGTTTGTGGAATTAAACTATGAAATAGTTTAAATGTGGAGGTAAAAAATACCTTGAAACAGTTTAAAAATCTTTGTTATTATCATACACTGTAACTAAGTAGAAAAAGACAAAAGAAGAACATTTTTATTTATTACAAACCCAAAATATTCATACAGGTTTCATTCCATGAAATGTTACTGGAGAGGAAAGTTGACTAAAACTGAGAAAGAAAATAAATACTTGAGTTGTTAAATCATTTCAGAGAAAAAAGTGTTTTTCCTCAAAGTTGCAGTACATTTGGCCAACAACAGCACACTGTGTCTCATCTGTGTCCTCTCCTGCTCCTCTATAATCACATGGCAGCACTTCCCAGAAGTCGAAGTGTCATCTTGTAGAGATTGGAGACTGAACTCTGTGTCTGTAGCCACACTGCTGGATGTGGGTAATGATGTGGATAAATGGATACTGATGCTTATCCCAACTTGACTGCTCACAGCCAAACGAGTCCCCTGACACAGCAAGAGTAGAAACCTTAAGGAAGATAGAAAGACGAAGACAGAAAGAGCAAAAACAAACACACCTCCTCTTCATCTTCCTCTGTCAATCTAACTACTCTTCTTCAGTGAGAATTTAAAAAAAAAAAACTTCCAAGGGTATGCAGCTCATTCTTTGGCACTGCTTTTGTTTTTTCTTTTATGTCTTTGGTCTCCTGTTCAGGCATAGCTTTAAATGAAACACTAATCACATTTAATTTTATATCAGTGAAAAACCTCTTTTGTCACTCTGATCCTGGGCTGGTTTGATAAAGAGGAGTGTGAGTTGAGGACATTCAAGCCCTAAGAAGATGATGTTCTGCACAAATATGACTTTAATACAGTAAGATGAATAAGAAAAAGTGATTTCTTTACATTTTATTTTCCCAAAGAACTGTTGCAAAAGTGCTTGCATCCATTAAAATAACTTTATTTCTCTGGACTGCTTTAAAATATTAATGTACAAACTTTCCAACTCAGGCTGTTAATGATGGGGCAACAGCAACACCCCTCTGGTCAGTCACCACCCTCCATCCTTCATTGGTTCTCCTTATATTTAAAATTTTGTCAAACTATTTCACTGGATGCAAGTCACCAATATTCTCAAACTTTCCACCACATGAGAATTTCTACAAGGAGCTGCGTATTGCTCTTCTCTTTTACAGAAGCTGTAGCTTGTCAATGCAGCAGCCTCAGGTTTCATTCCTGGCACGGAGCCCTTTGCTGCATTTTATTCCCCTATTTATGAGCCCTTTCCAAATTTTCTGCACAATCTCCAGGGTACAAGTTAGAACTGTGTTTAGTACTCATACCCCCATATGCCCAGGCATGTGTTTGTAAGCTGTTTTGTTGAAAAAGTCCATTTCTGTAGGATGTCCCTAGAAGCTGATGTCTTAAGGCTTAATAACATAACATTATGTCTTCAGGGTTTTTTACATCCAGCCCTTAATTTGCATAATAAGATTGTCTGTGAACATCTGTCTCTCTTGCATTTTAAGGGTGTGCTCATGGCAAATCTTTTCAGCCAAATCAACATGTAGACAGCTAACTTAAAATGTCACAGTCAGTCTTTTCTCATTTTTTGTCTTTATTTCTTTAAAACAAGCAACTCTTTAAAAACATGGTTGTATCAAGTTACTTCCAACTGCTTTGATGCAACCGTGTACCATAACAAAACCTGGAACTTTGACTTACTGATGAAACCAGTCTAAAGTGTCATTTTCATCTTTAGTCATGAGCATGTGACATCCATTTTTTCCTAAAAATGTCTTAAACACTGATAAAAATACCTATTTCCACTGTGTGATGGTTAATCCTAGATGCCTCTAAACCCAGCAAAGTCAATGCTGAGGTTAACATCCGTGTTTTCTTTTTGGCTTTGTAAGTTTTGATAAATGACAAAGTCTGAAGCTTTGCCATCTGAGAGACCAGCGATTCCAGGTGCCCTTGACTTTTGATGCACTGAAATTAGGCCCTGATATTCTTCCAGGGTGCAGTTTAATAATATTATGAACTGTAAACTGAGAAATTTATCACCCAGTCTTTCTTAAAGAATATATTGTTTAAACATTCAAAATCTCAACCTTTTTATTGATACTGTTTGTTTTGTTTTTTTAGTAAATCATAATTACTGTTTATCTGTTTATGATAGCATTCTTCCTCTTCCTCTTCTTCTTCTTCTTTTTCTTCTGCTTATTATTATTATTAACATTAATATTATTATTGCAATTATTATTTTTGTCACTGATTCCATGTTGAAAAATATAACATTGGTTGTAACCGAATATATTTCTTGGACATAATTAATAATTTGAATTATTTTTTATTAATTTCAGTTATTATTAACACTTATCTTAAAGAACAGTTTTGAAAGTACTTTTTATTTAGCTGATCAATGATTAAGTTACAATAAAGTCTTAAAGATTTCTGTGAGAGTTAATGAATTTAAAATAAAGTTTTATATATTATATTATATTATATTATATTATATTATATTATATTATATAATATTATATTATATTATATTATATTATATTATATTATATTATATTATATTATATTATAATTATATTAAAAAATAAAAATTTACCTGAGGGATAAATATTTAATTTGTATTTCAATTCATAAGCTATAATTTCAAGCACATTTAAAAAAGAAAAATCTACCTCGTGTAGTTTTTTTTCACATTTTTTGTTTGTATATATATTCTTTTCTATATATAATAAAAGTTTATACAAAATAAATTTAAAAAGATAAGTGTAGTACCTTGAACAGCGTTCTTTTCAACTTGAAAATGTTCCAATGATTTCTTATTGAAGCAAATAGAGTTACAGTAGGTTAGGAGTGAAGAAATAAAAGCAAATATGATCATTTCCAGCTCATAGCATGACACAATAGGGTTTAGCTTTGAAATGTTTTTCAAAGGCTAAAAACAAAAAGCTAAGTAGTGGTTTAACATGGGTTTCTAACGTCAGTGTTCAGGGTGAGGATCTGAAACTTGCTGCAGCCACGGAAAATGATCGTCTGGACAAATAAGAGGAAAACAATTTTAAATCTGATCATGATTGAAAGTGTTTAAACTTTTCCAGCATGATGTGAAGATTGACAAGAACAAATGCTGCAGTCAAATCTAGCAACAGTAACACAGAGTACTCTCCTAAATTGCTCTGAATCAGGATGTCATTGGACACTAAGAAGAGCTGTTTCAGTTGAATGAGCCCCGTGGAAACCAGACTGGAACTCATTGAGAATGCTGTGTTCTTCAAAGACTGCTGTAAATTGGTTGGCCACAGCCTTTTATAAAATCTGAGCAATAAAAGGTTGTTTCGAAATGGTTTTGTAGATGCTGAAAGGGAAGGAGTCAGCTTGTTTTTTTAAAGAGTGTGAATGACAGCATTCTCAAAGCAAACAGGGACATGACACTAAGCAGGAGTTAATTAAAGTGTTTATGTAAGAGATAAGGAAGATTTGGTTCACGCCTCCTCGAAGTCCATTAATTTATGATAATGGACATCTCGAAGGGCATTATCCCGCTTATACCATGGTCACTCACGAAAGAAATAAATATTAAATCAATTATTATTATGTTTTTGTTGTTTTTCACAGTTAAAATCCTAAGTTATCCACAAGACGTGGCTGAGTGGACTATTTTGTTGTGACGTGTTGCCAAGGTAACCAGCTCTGCTACAGAACCTGCAGCTTGATTGGCCGTAGCTGTTGTACTGGTCTGATCAGTGGAGGGAAGGGAGGTGATTGCTTAACATTATGTTACGTGACACAGTGTATTGTTTCAGAGGGAGGGTGCAGCTCTTACAGCTTGTGTGTCCAGAAGATGATGCGACATTTTGTTTCAGGCACAGATATTTTCCTAAATCGTAAAGAATTATTATCCACCATTCACTCTGATCATTAAATGTGTATTAAGCAAGTAAGTCTATCCTACATTGTTTTTATAATGTTATCCACTGTTCACTGTGTATTAAGTATGTAAGCAAGTGTGGTGGATGTTACGGCCCTTGGCTTGTCAGCCTGATGCCATTAATGGAACAGCTGTGGCTTATTGCCTCATGAAGATTGGCAGCTGGAGCTGCTCCTCGTCTCTGCCCTCCTCCGCTGGGATTGGTCGCCCGATATCCCAGAATCTCCCGGAGGGGCTGCTCGACATGGACGCCTCACCCACAAAAGCCCCGCATCACCGTCATCTGAGGCAGCTGTGTACCGTGGGCACACAGTTCACCGGCTTTGGGATCTTTTTTGCATTACACCCTGTGTGGGTTGGTTGTTGGCTGAATGAATTGACTAAATGTTGCTCCATTCTCGTCTGTCCTGTTTGAACGTTTCCATGTGTTGTTTCTTTATACACACTGTGTACAAAGAAAGGTGAGGGAGTGTGTAAACATCATTATCTTTCTAAACATTGGCAGTCTTTTTTTCTTCTTCAAAGGTTTACTATGATTCCAACATATTAACAGTAATATAAATAAAATATTTATACGAGGATTTATTCAGATTTTGACACAAAAAATGACATAATGTGTAATTTTGAACATTTGCAGGTAATAAACAGATACCTGCTGTAATCATTATTTTAACAATTCATTGTGCTGTTCAAACTTCATGATCTGAATCAGAAGCTGGACTTATCATGGGTGCAAACTTAATCTAAAAATTATAATATCTCCAGTGTCTGGCCCATGAAAAATAAAAATAAATAAAAAACTTTTATACATTTGTATAACAAAATGTTCATGAGTCATCCTGCACTTAATGATGTATTTTAATTTTTCATCCGGTTTAAATGAACATTTTCAGAGCTATTGCAGTACGCTGGCAGTGTGTGATCAGTCCACTGGGCCTGATCAATCAGAGCAAACTGGGCTTTTTGGGGCCATCAGTTTCTTTCTTTTTTTTTTTTTTTTTAGTAATGTAAATCTACAAATGCAGAATCAAACAATCTACTATCAGATTATTGCAATTAACAATGTTCTCATGAAGAAACATTAAATATGAATGAATGTTTTCTTGCAACTACAAAATTCAAATAAATCTCTTTTATATATATTAATGAATCAAATTTCCTTATTAATAATGATGTCATTTGAGAACAGCTATACACTTTAACTGATCGTTTTAAGTCCTGTGCAGCGAAACAAATCTTTTATACTTTACTTGAATATGTGTCAGAGCTAACAATGAAAATAAAGCTTTACTTCTACATTCCTTGCCATCCAGAACTTAAGAGCATCACATCTCCTGTGCCTTTCCCCCCATTCCTTCATCTTTTTAAAGGAATTATCTCTACAGCAGCTGTAGAAACATCCAGCCAGCCACCTGTCTCCTGGGTTCTTTTAGTATACGTCTGAAACCTCGAATTATGATCTTTTAAATAAATTAAAACTGACATTCTCTCTGAAGCCCAACAAAAACAACTTGTTGCCTTCCTGCCTCTTCTTTGTCTAACTGTCAGTTGACATTCCCATCGTAGTCAATGCATCATAATGAAGCTTAATGAAAGCTTTTGGCGAGACGTCCAACTGCAGCTGAATTTAATCAGAACATCTTGTGGCTGTTTAAATAAACATCTCATTAAATAACTGTATACAGATATTACAGTCATTCTCCCTCCCATTGTGTGCAATTCTGCATAAGTGTGTCAAAACATTAGATAATCATAATCCCGCTAATGCCACTCATCCATACACTAATCTGCATTTGGCAGGCGGTCGCAGGGTTTCTGAATCCATCTTATTAAATTCTGCAATCAAAACTACTTAAATGTTTTACATGACATGTTAAGGTAATATCTAACGATTGATTCAGAAGATCAGATTAAATGTTAAAACATTTATGACCCATTTCACCTAGACGCGCCATGAATAAGCCTGTAGGGTCTGCAATCCTTATTTATTCTCCATTTCCTTTTGTTTGCTGTTGTACATCTGCTGTGACCCTCAAAATCTGATTTTAATCCTGCATGAGCAACATACTGCGAGTTAAAGGAATTAATCTTTTTCTTTTCTTTTTGAGGCCACTAAGCCGATAATAAAATAAATGTAAAAAAAAAGAATTAAGACCAAATGATTTGGACTTAATTATGATTTGTGTTTTACTTTTAATACAGACTGAATAAAGCACAGAGTTTAAACACAAACACGAACAGCAGACGCATAACAAACCTTAAAAATGTTATCCAAATCCCTCCACTTTCAAACACATCCTGAAACCACAGTCAAACTCAGCAGAAGGAATTGAAGTGCATATTGTGATTAAAATCTTCTTTTTTCATAGAATGAGGCAGCTCCAAGTAGTCAGCGACATGGTGAACAAACCATGTGTACCAGTCGGTGGCCATGTGAAATATTCAGGCCTGCTGCCTTTTGTCAGTTTGCACAGCTGACACGAAAGGAATCGTCCTCAAGTTGTCCATTTCATTCATATGATGACTGAGACGAAAATAAATGAGACAGGGTTCTTCTAACTACAGAACTGAATCAACAAATCTGAAGAAGCATCCCTAATCTTTTTATCCATGACTGCTCATCAAACACATTCTGTTCCTGCTCAGGTCTAACAGAAGTATTAATGCAGCACCTCACTCATGTGCAAAATTCTAAACCTGCGAATGTTCCTCACTTGATGTAACAGACTTAATCAGCTCTTGCATCCCAAGGCCAAGTATTATTAATGTCACAGTTAAGCCACCAACATTCCTTGGCCAGAATTGTTATTCTTAGCTCAGTGACATAGAATCATGGGCCAGTTCTACAATCTGATCAGATTTAAGGAATCATGAAATCATGATGTATGACTTATCTGCAATGTTTAAAAAATGTATACCATCTTAAATATTACCAAAAGCTCAAAAATATACATTTGTGATTAAGTACTTTTATGCAGCAGGAACTTGGTTTATCCAGTAGGTTTGAACTCTTACAAAGTATTTTTAAGCAACTTTGCTATCATGTTATTGTTCCTGGATTTTATTGCATGGCCAAATTCTCTAGAATAGACATTGTGTCTCAGCTATAGAATGTACAGTATTCATTGTGACCAGTTTAAAAGAGGTATTTAAACTACAAGGAATGAATAATCCACTACTACTCTGTCAGAGAATAGCACTCTTTTGTTTCATAGAAATTGTGTTTTGGTTGTGAGGACAGGTTGACCTTTTACAGCTTCCCTGAACAATCTGCAGCCCTGGATCAATGAGTGCAGTTGGCTTTTCCTGACTTCAAGCACCATTTAAAACTGTTTCAGATTTAACAACTGTTGCCGGTTGTGCTGGCCTTAGGTGCAGGAATGGATTTTAGTTTAAACATCATGAGTACACAGAGTAAGAAAGCAGCGAGCTAACAGTACTGTGTGCTAATATTTGTTTACAAGGGCAACCAAAAGTATAAATCTGAGCTTCTTTAACAGCTGAGATACATACAGTTAACGCAGGAAACCATAGTTTCCATTTACACCCTTTCACACACTTAATATATTGTGTACAAAGAAAGCCATTACCAACTTAGCTTCTGGTAATAATCTGGGAGTTTAAGTAATATTACCTTTCTAGATGTTGGCAGCAAATTTTTGCTGCCTAATTTGACATTTTGTTACACCTCAGAGGAGTGCATATTTACTTTTATTGGTGTAAATATGATAAACAGAGATGTCTTGTTGTTATCTTGCTTAGGGTATTATATCATGATGTTCACCTTCATATTCTGGATCTGATTCTGCCTCAGACATGCTGAATTATTTGAGTATTTTAGAGTGAATGTTATCAGGCATAACGATGTAGCTTTTGTGAAAGTTTGCCCTTATTTAAAAGTTGCTGTAGTAGCAGTAGTGTCTTCACCAGCGACTTGAATAGTGTGGATTCATAACCACCAACCCCACCTCGGCACGCTTCTAGGAATTTGAATTACCAGAAGACAGTTTAGTTCCAAATCCTCTCATTCAGGAGGATGAGGAAAAAGCTTTCACTTGTTCTCAAATAATTACAAACTATTTGAAGTTCTCTTTTATAGCATCCATTTCTTATCTCAATATGGGGAACGACTCCTGCATGCTTCAATATTTCAAATAACATTTAAATCCTAGAGGTCTGCAGTACATATCCCCTTTAAACATTTGCTGCACTCACAAACACTAAGTGATGTGAAGACAGTTAGCCAAATGGTCAAGAAATCGATTTAATTATTTAATCAGTTAACTAACTAATCAATGAGACAACAGATGCATTCAAAGCAGGGACATTTCTCAGATTTAAAGAAAGGGAGGGGCTTGGTCTTCAAGAGATGACATACAAAGTCGCTCCTTACAGCCTGTGGTGAAATCATGACGACAATTAGTTAAAACGATCTCCAGTTACTGTTTTGTTATTTTAGATATAAAGCTGTGTGGGACATGAGGGACGTTACCAAGACTTCGTGCCCCTGTTAAGTTCTTCTGGATACAATTATATAAATGCTAAATGTTTGAATAAAGTGGTGGAAAAAAGCTTTTAGACACTCCGTGAATGTGTCAAATATTGCATTAAGAATCACTTTAAAGTATTCAAATGCAACTTCTTTTACTTCAGTCACAGCCAAATTATTAATCAAATCCTAAAATAAAACAACAAAACACCTTCAAAACTTAAAAAAAATCTTTAAAAATATTTCATTATAACATTTGAGATTGTGTAAAATTTTAATGGCCTCATACCTAATTGCACTTCCTATCAGAAAACTTGCAGGCCTGTTCATCTATTCATTTTTTTTTATACCTGCTTTATCTTATTTGGGGTCACTCACATTTTTACAGTCAATATAGAATGACCAGTTAACATGCTCTTTTTTTTTTGGACTATGGGAGAAAGTAATTTATGCACAGGATAACATGCAAAGTCCACATAAAAAGTCTTCAGCCAAGACTGAACCAGGAACCTTGTTGCTGTGAAGCAACGAACCACCAAGCAGCCTGTCACAGGTCACCATCTCTGCTCTGCAGACTGATACAACCAGGAGATGATTTTACTCTGGAGTTTTACTTTCATGTAGCTTATAGTGAAATCTGACCAGATAGAAGTATAGAAACTCTTTATTTACTTGTTATAAACTCCAAATGTATCTGGCCTGTCTTCACCTTCATTATCACCACAGAAATTAATAAAATGCTCTTTTCTGTGAACCAAAACTATCTTGTGGGCAGCTGTTCAGCATCATCTTTCTGGTCTTGTGGCTTTGTGACCTAAATCAGACCCACTAGTGGAAGGAGTTCCTTCTTCTATTTCTGGATCTGTTCAGACTCTTTCTCAAAACACCTGCTTCTCCATGCCCCCTCTAAAGGTCATAATTTCAGCTGTTTATATTATTTGAATAGTAGAACTCCACATTTCTGAAGCTCAGACCTCTTGTTAAATCCTTCAGACGCAACTCTTAGATACAGAACCCAGACTGAGTTTATCTCTTTGTCATTGATGAAAACAGCCAGTGAAGAAAATGGTCTCTATTTTCAGAGGTAACCAACAGAAACAGAACTCAACATCATGGTTAGATTTTAACTTAACAGATCCAGCAAGTCTTTTATTTGTTAACTAGCTGGAGTTAGTGACTACCACTTACTCTCATCTATTAAAAAGACTCCTGATCACAGACTGACGGTGTGACATGCAAGTGCAGCTGTAGTCGAGTGAATGGTGGGAATGAAAACGTGGAGCAAGGACAAACGGATCGGATTTGCCTGCCGGTGTTGTGTCGAGAACAGATTCCCTGTCGAAATCTGTCCCTCTGCAGCTCCGCCACCTTCTATCATGGTTCCCCATGGTTCCTCCTAAACACAGGGCATCAATATCTGACTGGGAATTTCTGTCCACTAGGATGTGTTGGCCCTGACCACATGGGAAAATGTCACGATGTATTTTTTAAAAAGGTAACAAGTGAGCAAATTATTAGTAAAATAATTAGTGAAAAGGCTACGGCATTATTATTCCATTTTATTTTAAAATGACATATAATTTATGGATGATTTTCACCAAAAACTTTATTCAAATTGAAAACTCTTCAACCATTGTAAAGATATTTTTGTTACTGCTAGCGACATAAGTTTGTTGAGAATATAAACATAAAGAAAGTCCTTTTTTCAAGAACTCACTTCTCAACACAACACCAGTATTTCAAATGGGAATCTTCACTGCACTGTGTTTCAGACATCACTGAACACAGCTCAAATGATTGCTAACACCTCAATCACTAAAGCAAATAATAAAATGTATTAATAAGGGGGCTTACGAACATTTTTAGGTGGCTCAAGACCCCTTAAAATAGGCCTAATGACGTCCATGACTCAAAGGACGTGAGGACAGAGACCCTGTTTGGTTACAATCTAGCTTGATTGCGGAGTTGCTCCAACTACGACCATTTATCCTAAGCTGAGCATTGACAGACATCCTGTCTGATACTGGTTCTCTTCAGCTGACCAGTTGCAAAGAACCTTATTCCTTGATGTTTGAGTATAAGTAGAACAAAATAAAAGACATTAGGTTTTTAGTTGATTTGTGTAAGTAAAGCTTAGGGAGGAAAAAAAAAAAAAAAACACTCACTAGTTTCAGTTTAGCACCAGTCAGAAAATGTTGTTTACCTGACTTTATAATGTTTTCTTAAAGAATGTGTTTATGAGACAAAGTTTCAGCTGTTTGTGAGTCAGCCAGGTTTATCTTTACCAAAATGTCAGGCTGGAGGGTGATGGGGTTTTGGCCGACTCGGTGTGACTCCTTTGATTGTGACGGGCAAATTGAGGCTTTGATGATTTTCTTTGAACATTAACAAACCCCATGCTGACAAGTCACTCATCACACATACACACATGCACAAGCCTTTTGCACATATATGAAAAAATGCTCCAACTTAAAATAAAAAAAAAAAATCTGAAATGCTCCAGATTTCTGGGTTGTAGACATCATTTGAATTACTATTTGAAGTTTAGCTTCCGGCACCAAAACACCCAGATATTTTAAATACATTTAGAAAAGATATGCAGCTGTATATATTACATTATATATAAATATATATATATATATATGAGACGTATTCTCTACAGGGATACTTTTTATCAAAAGATATAAGCTCTGAGAATGTGTCCTATAACTAATAATTTATGAGCACTGCTACATATTTTATAAAGCAAATTTCTTTATATTAACTCATTTTGTTTGATTTATAATTCACTCCCACTGGAGCGCACCTGTACGTAAGGTTACATTTGAAATCAAAAGAGAAGTGGAAAAGACAGAGACATGAGAGAGCGTGGGAGTAAAAACGTACACTCCCTGAATAATAAATACAAAGTCCTCATTTCCTCTTCCTGCCTTCACCTAAATATGGCCTTTTTTTCTTTGTATGTTCTTTAAATGCATAAAAACGTACATTAATGGCTTGTGAAGAAGTGTTTTTCAGTGATTTTGACCAGTGTCTACTGGGACATCATGTACCTTTTTATACGAGCATGGCACTAAAGTTTCCATGAAGAAGACTGGAGAAATAAAAGAGATAAAGTAGATTAACTTCACCACTAAGGTAATCGGTTTTGCACAATCATTTAATATTGTTGTGTCATGTTTGGCAGAAGACTTCTAAAACAACAGCAAACCAGTATTTAAGTGATGATTTATCGTCTGAAAATAAATTTTTTTTTCCAGTTTCCATTACCAACCTTTTAAGCTCTCTCTGAAGCAGAAAATCACTGTTGCGGTGCTCCTTCGCTTTTACGTTCTGAAGCTTATTGATTATTTTATCTGACATTCATTTTTTAATTCTTTTGGTGCCCGTTGAGAACTGATTCTTCAGGTTCCAAAACAGCTTTATCTAATGTGAAAGAGCCAGCCAGTTCCAAATTAGGTTTGGGGACCAGCCCCATGCCAGTGCCCAACCAGCGTGAAAAGGCTTACATAGAGTATATCACCAGACCAGTATCTCTTTCCTGATTATCACCACTTACAGGTGACAGTAAGGAAATACCACCCATGAAAGATTCCACATCACAACCACAGCCACAAAATCCACATAATGAGGTGGAGGTAGGAGGGTAAGATTGGCTAGTTCGATGGTGCATAGTCCCTTAATTATCCTCAGTTAATAATACAACACTTTACTAAAAAACCTTTGTGGTTTTCATTTCTGTTCATACACTTTCTGGGACAGAAATCAAAACTATTTGGTTAAGGATAGAAAACAGACTTGTTAAGAGTAAAAAATATATTCATTTTACAAAACAAAACACATGTTAATGTTATAAAGACACAACTCTTACGTTCTTAGAGAACACTTTTTACATTTTTCACATGCACTTGCTCTGATGACCACCAGATCCTGCATTTTTAAACGTAACTTTAAGCAGTTTCTGACACGCATGAACAAATGGGACATGGGGAATTTTTGGGAGAAGGGCAGTTTCCTGGGAATTGATGTATTGGTGGAAATATGTCTCACTTTCCTATGATAACTGCTGATGTAGCTCTTCCAGCTTGTTAGTGTTTGGCTTCATAACTGACAAACAAATTGGCCTCAGGCAAAATGTGACAAGTTGGACATCTTTAAACATTTCATATGTGCTATATACATGCTTATATAGTCTCTTTGTTATATATGTATAAGTGTCATAACTGAAGTGGGAATTTAAAAGATAATGATGCATCCCTGAGGTCTAACATGCATTACCTTTTGTCACAGAACATTTTAAAACAGACTTTTATAGACTTTTCAATGCACTCAAGTAGGGCTGGGCGATATGAACCAAATCTCATATCTTGATATTTTTTACCTGAATCACGATATACGATATATATCTCGATATATTTTTTTTGGGTCAAGTAACCAAAGACACAGCTCTAATTTACAGCCTTCAGTACTAAATACACTTTTATTAAGGATCAGCAGCACATGTGCATTAAAGCAGCTGACTAAATTAAAGTAGCTTTATAATAAATTAAATGCTCCTAAAACTAAATGAATGAAAAATACTTTTCAATGACCATAACAAAAATACAGCTATGCAAAATGCAAAAGAAAATATTATTTTAACTCAAAATAAGCTATCTCGATATAAACGATATTCCCTCCTTCTATATTGCGTCTGATAAAGTTTCGATATATTTGAAAATCTCGATATATTGCCCAGCCCTACACTCAAGTTTAGCTGTGTTCTTATTCAATGCACTTTTATTTACATTAAAATTCTAAAAAGATATAAAAATATGAAGAAATCAACTGAAAATGTGGCCACTGCCACCACCTATATCCTCAGGAATATGGTAGTGTGGCTGCAGATAGTATCATATTTACTCACACTAGAGCTTGTTTTCAAAAGAGGAAAATGTAATTTTACTTTGGATGTTAACAATGTTTAAAAAATACCTGAGTTAAGGTGACTGGAATGTAAAAGTATTAAAGCACATAGACTTACTTTTACTTTTAACTTATAAACTCAAATGTTTCTCATTACTGTCCTCAGAACATGGATTTTATTCATTGGCAACATCTGATTCAATAAAGAAATATTTGTGTTTCAGTAAAAATGGTTATGATATAAAGTATATTTATGAAGGTTTCTGAGATAGAGAACAACTTACATAATCAAGAGGAGCACTTCTGTCCTCTATGATCTTGTAATGTGTTATATAAGTATGTCATTTCAGCCACAAATTGCTCATCATCTGCACATTTTATTTACTTTTCTGTCACTCAGAACAGTTGGGCATAAAGCTGAAAACTTCAGTGTACCATCCAGGTGCAGGAAAATACACATTCAACCATGTGGAAGAAGTTCAGTTGTGCAAATACAAATCAGGAGCTTCCACTAATGTTAACAGTCAAATATCTTAATAATATCTGGGGACTGATTTGAGAATCTTTAAAGATTTTGTTCATTTTCACCACCACACACTCAAGAATTTAAGTTTGATAGACCTCAATGACAGACTGGCATCATTATGCAGCTGAGAAACCTGATGCTGAAAGGAAAGTTTTTATCTTGTGTAACTGGTGACAGATAAACTGAGGCTGTTTTGAGAGAAACTGTTGACTCTTGTCTGCATTAGCATCGATGTACTACATGAGAGATTTTCTTACAGTCTAAGGACTTGCTCTACCCACGAGGTGCAGGCTATGAATTCTATAGTCAATTTTATGCTCACTTGCCTCTTTGGCTAAGTGTGAAATGATGAAATGTATCTCTGTGTCAAAGATGGAAAGAAAAGAATGTTTATGAAAGCAGCTGCAGACACAGGAGCGTCCTTACTGACAGAAAGGAGGCTGGGGGATGGATGTTGGAGAACCAGGTTCTCATGTATTTGACAGTTAATTAGCAAAGGCTTTCTGACACACTCTTTCATCATTTGACCTGTTACATAACGCTGCGACCAATCAGTCACAGGTCTGTCTATAAGCAGCCTTTTCAAATAAGCTGAGAGTGATCAGTTCTACCATCACTACTAACTCGAGAAATCAATAATTCTAACACACGTACAGCAGCAGCGGAGCTCAGCTCAATCATGAAGACTCCGTTTATTTTGTCGTCTGCTCTCTGGATTGTTGTGCGGTGCACTCATTAAAGGCGAGGATCTGACAGTGGTTTAACACACATACACGCACGCTAACACCGCACTGCCGCCTCCTGTTCAGGTTTTTGTCCCCTGGCGCGTTGAAAGGCGCAGCTTTCGATAAAAGCTGAGGCGCACTTTGCGCTGCAATAAGAGCGCACAGCTGCGGGGCGGGTCTACAGGACACCTGCATCTGCTCTCCGAGTGTTTATTCATTTGCCAAATCTCTCTCTTAACACTAGAAGTCCCAGAGAGGGGTCAATTGACCTTTCTACCTTTACAACCCAGAGATGGGTCGATTGACCAGTAGGATTTTAGCTAAAATCCTGTCTTAAGCTGCGAACAGCTTCTTTTGTTTGTAGACGAGTCAATTACTGGCACACCCCAGGAGGGCGCATACTTAGGGGAGACACTGTAGACTCTTGAAACTGGACTGTCAACTTTTGCCCAAAGCTTGGCTTGAGACACTGCTTGGTCCCCTGAGTATGAGATTGGAGTAGACCTCAAACAGATTCAGAAAGGTTTTCCTGCATTCTAGTATATTTCAAATAATTAAAAATATATTTGATATGATATATGATATATACCTCCTCGACACATTTGTGTGCTTTTAGAAGAAAAAAAAAAAGATAATCATTGTGGGCCTTCAATAAAAAAGCAAACAATTTAGAATGATATGACAAAATGATGAATTCATATTTTTTTAAAAAATCACTTTAAAAGGTCCAGCTCTCCTCTTTTCATACAAATGAAAAAATACAAATTTTTCAGAATTTTTTACCAATTTTTCAAACTTTCTAACCCAATGTTCATATGTCCAAAAAGCCCAAGCAATGAACAATTTTGAATATTTAAAATGAACATTTTTTGATTGTGGTGGTACAGGCAGGGTCTGTGAGTAAAATGTCCAGAAGCATTAGTGTCTAAGTCAAGAGGGCATAAATGTCAACATGACAAAGATATAAAAGAACAACTGTGAATTTTTTCCAATGCTTTTTATTTTTGTCATAAAAAAAACAACAAAACAGTTAAAATAATGCAAGTAATGAAACAATTTCACAAATATTTACACAAGGCTACAGTGGCATGCCCTTGTGTGAATGGCTTTTCTGCTCTTTCAGCAGTCCGTCTGTGCTAAGTCCAAACATGCTTGGCACTTCCATGGTATCTCCATCCTGCATTTGCCACATGTGTATTTGTAGCAGTCAACACATCTTACAGTTGCGCAATTGTTCTTGCATCGATGGTTGACCTGACATTTTGCCCTTTTCCCAGGGCTAGGTGTGGGAGGTTGCTGCTGAAGCAGTTGCTCCTTATGTGCCTTCTTCTGACTCACATGAGAGTTGGCCAACTCTTTCGCGAGCTCAACCAGGAAGTCCACTCTTCTCTCCTGCACTCCGGTGCATTCCTTATGAAGAACATGAGCGTTCCGTGCCGCCATGTCGATCATGTTGTAGAACACGGCGACTGGCCATCTCCGTGTTCCTGCACGCACGCTGTACTCCCGCACCATCTGGTCCATCACATCCACACCACACTTTGTGGTGTTGTATTGTGTGACAGTGTTTGGCTTCCTTTTGGTGGTATTCTCAGTCTCAACCACATTGTGCATGCTGCTGAGAAGATAGACAGTCTTTTTCCGTTTCGGCGCATATACTGTGAGTGTTGCACCAGTGGTGGAAAACACTCGAGTGGTGAATTTAGTGTGGTCCTTCAGTCTAGTTGACTGAGGAATTTCCCGGCGAATCTTGTTGACTGTGCCAAGGATGGTGGTTTTCCGGCTAAGCAGTCGTTGCGCAAGGGACAGCGATGTAAAAAAATTGTCTGTTGTTACAGTTCTGCCCTTATCCATGAACGGCTCCATCAGCCTCATCACTACACTCTCAGAGAGTCTCTCTCCACTGGGACGACTGGGGTCCTTGCCAAGATATGGCAGGATATTGCAAATGTACTTTGATTTCAAGTCACAAGCCAGCCAAAACTTAATGCCAAATTTGTCCGGTTTTGTTGCAATGTACTGCAGAAAACTGCAGCGAGTCTGTTCATCAATAGTGATGTGTCGACCAGGGTTATAAGATCTGATGCAGTTATTGACAAAAGATTCCCACAGATTAGAAATTGCAGCAAACTTATTTGTCTCCACTCGCTCACTGCGTGTGAACATGTTATCAAAGCGTAGGTGTTGCATGATGTTTTGGAAGCGCTTTCGGGCCATAGTAGCAATGATTCGTGGGTTTCCCAGCTCTGCTGACCAATTGTCACGTAGTGATGGAACTTTCTTCACCCCCCGCAAGATAATAATTGCAATAAATGCCATTAGTTCTGGGAGGTTCATGAACCAATCTGCCTGCTCCTTTTGCCGTGCATGCTGAATGGTCCATTCTTGAATGCTACGAAGCATTTCAAGTGTTATAAAACAGAAGAAGCTTTGAAGACGAGTCCGGATACTTCTTCTGGCCTTAGCAGTTGGCTCTCCATCTGTGCCGTATGGTTCTATTGGGGTGAAATTGAGACATGTCCCCAGCTGTTCTTCATGCCACACTGTGCCATCTTTAGCCATCTCTGTCCTCTCACTTCCCAACCGAGCCCTCTTTTCTGGCAGTGGAGCAGTCTCATCATCTGCAAGGTAAACAATTTCACAATTTCAGAGGACGAAAATAGGATGTTTTGGAAATAAGATTAAAAAAATCCTTTATTTGTACCAAAATGGAGAAATTCCAGTGTTGCAACTCACAGTACAGGACAAAGCAGAAAGAAAGAAATTTGTCATACCAAAAAGTTCAATAATAGTTTCAAATCTTACCTGAAGACTGCTCAGAGTCAGAGTCCGAATCCAGCTGAATTTGTATCTCTTCTCCATCTGAGTCACAAGGGTTTGTATCGCTGAGGATCAGGTCCAATGCCTGCTGAGTTGTAAGCCGCCTCTGCATTTTGCTTCCTTCTATTTGTTCGAGGTGAAGCTAGCTACTATTTATCCCCCTCAGCCCACCATCCCCCACTGCCACAGAATTTACCAGACGTTTCAAGGTAACAAGGAGGGGCTGGATGCAATGGGTGCATTCCTCAGGTAATGGCTGCATTTACAAATGAAGAGATGCTAATTTTTGCCAGCAGAGTCGTCAGTTTGGACTAAAGGTCTTTCGACCCTTCTCTGGGACTTTAGGGAGACATCAAAATTCCTGGGACTTCTAGTGTTAAAGGATATCCCGTTTACCAACTGTCACCTATAAATGTGCTTCAAGCGCACCACTTGCAGTGCAGGACTCCTCCGTGCGCCATCACCTCCCCAAATGAGTTGACTGAGTGGAAAGCAACGAGTCCGGATGGTTCCGTCCCGCGGTGCAAACTTCCGACGGGTCCAAACCTCACGGCTCAACCCGGCATGATCATTTCTAACGTGAGCCTGATCTGTGCGCGCTGTCACGGGGAAGTAACGACGGACGCGTACGAGGAGGTATCCGGCTCTCTTCCTCCTCCGTCCCTGACCCCGACGGGACACCTGGTGGTGGCGGTGTGCCTCGGGTTCATCGGCACCTTCGGGTTCCTTAGTAACTTCCTGGTGCTTGCGCTGTTCTGCCGGTACCGGGCTCTGCGCACGCCCATGAACCTCCTGCTGGTGAGCATCTCGGTGAGCGACCTGCTGGTCAGCGTGCTGGGGACCCCGTTCAGCTTCGCGGCCAGCACCCAGGGACGGTGGTTGATCGGACGCGCTGGGTGCGTCTGGTATGGCTTCATTAACGCATGTCTTGGTAAGTATTTAGTTTTATTTGTGATAAACTAACATTTGGCCTTTGTTAGCGGAAACTCGAAGGGTAGGAACATTGCAAGTAATAAAATCTGCATATCATTATTTCAAACTAAAACCAGGATAAAGTCCTGACTGTATGTCTGTATGTTGCAGAAAGTGTGAAAATGAAGATTTACTTACTTTGCATGTTGGCCTCCGGGCACTTTATGCGCTACATTTCGTCATTTATTAGACAAAACTTAGCAAAAATGAGCCTCTTGCGCAATAAACAAAAACATATTGTTAGCCTCATAGCATAATTTCCCAGTTCATATGTCAAAGTTTTTGGACATTAAGATGTACGGTGAAACAGTAGTGTTAGGTAGATGTCACAATTTGGCCAAAATATGACTTGGGTAATTATGCTATGAAGCTAAGGATATGCATCCATTCCCTGCAGCATGGTCAACGTGAATCTCAGCCTGGAAAATTCCATTAAGTCTCAGCTAATTTCATCTTTGAAACTCTAAAACTAAAAATCCTTTCAAGTTGTAAAGGTTTCATTTGCTTGCAAAGATAAACTGCAAACAGAAGTATACTTGTCACCCTGCAGATTTATTCCCAAAGGATTACAAAACTAAGTTTTAGGAGATGACAGACAGATGAACATTAGAATGAAACATGGAAGACGCATTTCTGATTGTACTGCATAATAAAGCAGCTTTTATCTGGATGCTTGGAGGTTGAACTCAGATTTGTGCATGCAGGAATATTGGCAGAGTTCTTCCTGCTTGGATCAAACCTGTAAAGTTTTGGGACAGTTTTCTTTAATTACTTTCCACGATTTAATGATCCTGAAAAACTGAAGGATGCAGATATTCCAGCCAGTGGAGTGTTAAAAGCCAGAGGAAAGTTTGGAGGTTAATTAAGGGTTATCTTGCTGCACCGATCCTCACTGATTATCACTATAAATGTTCTGTCTTTGGCACAGAATTACTTTAAATTTGAAATCTGCTAATAGACTTTGATACAGACCTCTCTTTCTTTGTACTTGCCAAGTCATTAACTCCTGGTTTTGGAATCTGGACTTTAGTGCAATGCAGTAAGGTGCAGTAGTTTTATCAGCTCAGTGAAGCTCTGCGTCATTTATCTACTGCTTCCTCTAGAAGCAGAGATTCAGGTCTTTTCTCTCTCTTTTTGGAGTGTGAAGAAAGGTGTTAGTCTTTAATGACTTCTGTCAGCATCTTTCAAACAAATTAAATGCAATTCAAACCACTGGCGAAAGGAATGTAGTGAGAAAAAAACAATTTGGAGACTAATTCATTAAGAAGAAGTTAAAAAGTTAATTGAATTAGATATCGAATGAAGCTGTGTAGATAGGAGAGTAAAAACATAAAGCAGATATTAGCAAAAAGAAAGGAAATATAACATGAAATAAACTGATAGTAAATACAATAATAATAATAAAAAGCTTGAAATAAAACATAAAAAAATGGTTAAATGTTAATAACTAGAACAGAATGCAATTAATTGTTGGCCTAAAAAAAGATGACAAATGAGATAACTATAAATAAAGAAATCCACAACATAACAACCAGACTGAATAAATGAATGTTGGAAAACACTGATGCTGTGGTTTGGAGCATCATTAATGTTTTTGTTTTGCTCTGAAGAATACCAGATGATGAAAACAATGATAAATAGATAAATAAACACATGATTTAAGAATCTGCTTATAAACAAAGCATTAGCTGTGTTGTTTGGAAAGCAAAACATCCTCACTTTGGAGATGTTATTCAGATTCAACAAAACTTAATCCATTGATTTATTCATTATATTTCTGATTCAGAGGAATTTCTCCTTTTTCATGTGGAAACAACAAGAGTAATAGTTTGTGTGGTCTTAGTTAATCATTTTCTGTTTCATTTTTAATACATTCATTATTTACTTCCTCCCTTTGTTCTCTTGCTGTCTAACACTCCTGCAAGCAATAAATCACTAAAACTGACAGGCCACTTCATCAGGTCCACCTTGCTAGTCGTGGGTACCTTCACAACTGACTTAATTCTTGGTGGAATAGATTCAACAAGGTGTTGGAAACATTCCTCAGAGATTTTGCTCCATATTGACATGACAGCTTCACACAGTTGCTGCAGATTTATCAGCTGAACATCCATGATGAGAATCTCCCGTTCCACCACATCCCAAAGCTGCTCTGTTGGACTGAGATCTGGTGACTGTGGAGGCCGTTGGAGTTCAGTGAACTCATTGGCATGTTCAATAAACCAGTTGGAGAGGGTTTGAGCTTTGTGACATGGTGCATTAGTAGCATCAGAAGATGCTACACTGGTGATAAAGAGATGGACATGGTCAGCAACAATACTTTGGTGCTGTGGTGGATAAACCAGTCCACTGTGGTACTAACAGGCTCAGGAAGATATGCCCATACCAGTAGACCACCACTAGCCTGAACTGTTGATACAAGTCAAGGTGGATCCATGTTTTCATGATGTTTCCACCAAATTCTGAGCCTAGCATCTGAATGTGGAGCTGAAATGGAGACTCATCAGACCAGCAATGTTTCTCCATCTTCTATTGTCCAGTGTTGGTGAGTGTGTGTGAATTGTAGCCTCAGTTTCCTGTTCTTAGCTGACAGGAGGCACCCGGTGTGGTCTTCTGCTGCTGTAGCCCATCTGCTTCAAGGCTGGACGTGTTGTGTGTTCAGAGATGCTGTTCTGCAGACCTTAAGCGCGAGAGCACTTAAGTGTATAGTTACGGTTGCAGACGCAGCATGAGTCCATTTTAAGGGCCCAAAGATCTCAAGCATCCAGTTTTGATCCTTGTTCCGTGAACACAAAGATTTCTCCTGGTTCTCCCAATCATTTGATAAAATTATACACTGTAGATGGTGCAATTTTCAAAGGCTTTGCAATTTTTCTGAAACTGCTGAATAATTTATACCGGCAGGTTATAGCACATTAGCAAACCTCTGCTCATCTTTACATGTGAGAGGCTCTGCCTCTTTGAAACACTCCTATACCCAGTCATGATACTGACCTGTTGCTACTTAACCTAATTAGTCATCTAATGCTCCTCCGGCTGTTTTTCATTTGTGCTGGTTACTTTTCCAGTCTTTTGTTGCCCCTGTTCCAACTTTTCGGAGATGTGTTCCTGCCATCAAAGTCAAAATGAGCTCATATTATACATCTGAATTACTCATCACAGCTTTCAGCCTGTTTTTTTTTATTTAACTGAATGATTCTGATGGAATCAAATGTGTTTAAATGGAATCTGACATGTTATAACCCGATCCTCAAAAAAGCTTATATTCCCTATAATGACCTTATTTGCTGTTTTTAACCTTCACTAAAGAGCACACATGATTAATTTTGCACTGTTTGTCGGTGCATGTTCAGGAGCATCTATGGCATTAATAAGCATTCGCTTAAAGCTTACTGCTGATGAAGAGCTACCATGCAATGCAGAGATTCAGTCGAGGAACCGGTGTAGTCATTTCATTCCATGAGAGATGGGTACCATGGCATTAAACATTCACAAAGTAATAGGGAATGATTGATGGTTATAATTGATCTCAAAGTGGAAAAAAAGCAAATATTCAGCCAAGTTTGGGCAGAAAATTTCTCCACAGGCCAAATTGTTTTGCATCACATTGATTGAAGTTGAGATGAAAATATTTATTAGCACAATGGTTCAAAACATCCTGCCATCTTTGAAAGCGTAGGATCAAACTTGCAATTAATTGCAGCCCTAGGAGGAGATTTAGCTTAATGTGTGTTTTCTCATTAGAAAACACATTTAGCTGCAGCTAAAGTGCATTGAATTTATGCTATAGCTTAACAAGTCTAAGCAATTTGTTTAGATGCAGATGGATCCTCATGCAAAAGTGCACAAAGGAAGCCAGATTTCTGTTGTTTAATCCATTTGCTCTAATTTATGTTTGTGCAAAGTCGACAACCCTTAGATTAGACACCAAATCCAAATCCTAAATTAAAAATTGAACTGTACAAGAAGCAACTCAAATAAAGCTAAACGTTAATGTTATTCACTACTAGCTTATACTCATCAATATTGTATCAGGACTATACAATAACCTACATACTGGATCTGTTTCAAGCTGACTAAACAGAAATGATTCTGCTCAGTTTGGCAAGATGGAACAGAAATAGGTCCCTGTTTCACCCTCCACCTATGTGAGCTAAAACCCAGTCTATTTGTTAATTCACTAATGAGACTTTATCCATAAACAATGCAGTTACTTAAGACAACATGAAAGGTAATGTAGCGTGCAATGAGGGATGGTTGACATTGGGTTGCTCTCGCTGGTTGTTAAGACATTCCAGGATAAAACAGGTCACAGACATGAGCTGCTGCTACATCATGAATGTGGTAGTATGTGCCAATTTCTGTACCACTGAAATTATGTATGGAAAACTGGTTATCAGGATTAGATACAGTTCCTTTCATCCAACTGAATATGAAATGGCAGGATTTGGTGCCAAAATATAAATTATGACAGCGTTGTGCTTTAAATATGATCATTTTCCTGTGAACACTGAACTGAAAGCAACGTATTTGTAAATACAAAAATGTGAACTTAAACTAGTTCACTTTATGAGAGGTCACTACCTACATTTTTATCGTTGCTACACCGACTTCACACTACGTTAACCAGCGTGCATAACAATGCAAAGCTGGTGCAGTTGAGCTGAAATGGCAAGTGGAGGTGAAAGAAAAGAAGCTGCAGACGCAGCATGCACATCACATGCTTCGTGTTGTTTCCAGCAGTGAAAATCTAACATTTCTATGCAAGTTGTTGCAAATGTCTGCATGCACTTAAAAAAAAAGTTAGGACATCAGGCTCATTGACTTCTAATTTGAAGATACGTGTGGAGTTAAAGCAGCTGTCCAGTTTGAGAGGATATCTGTAAGTCCTCGCCATTAGAAAAAAACAAAACAAAACAAAATACTATTAGGAAAGGGCAAGACCCTCTGCCAGCAGCCCCAAATGATGCAGATCACACTGCCTGCAGCCTTCAGGGGTATGACTTCCCAGCAACAGGTTAGGTAGTTAGTTACAGGTGTCTCAAGTTTAGTCTTTCATTCTCAGTTCTAATTTAACACTTTTGATTATGAATCAGAGTTTATGATACTCACCTAATTTTATATTGTGGCATTACAGGTTGGTAGCTGTGATCTATCTATCTATCTATCTATCTATCTATCTATCTATCTATCTATCTATCTATCTATCTATCTATCTATCTATCTATCTATCTATCTATCTATCTATCTATCTATCTATCTATCTATCTATCTATCTACATTAAATCTCACCATCACTTTTATGTTCAACACTCAAAGTAGTTTTAGTCTTTGGGGAAGTGTCATGTAATCTTTACTGGGATTTTACACCTCAGAGGTGAGTTTTCTCCAAACTTCTGCATGTTAATAATCAGAAACAGGGAAGTAAAGTTGATGATGTGTTTATTTCATGGGATGTGGATGAGTGCTTGGAGTCTTAGAGGGACTGAAAAGGGAGAGCCTTACTTCTTTCCATGTCTACATGTACAAAAACATGAATAACTCTTATACATGTAGAGATGAAATATTTAATCTGTAAGTTTCACCTTTGGAAACATGCACATATGCTGAGTGTGCTTGTACATGTCAAGAATCTATTCCACAAAATTCTAGCTAGTAGAAACAAGTTCAGCTAATCCTTTAACCTCACTGCAGAAACTAGATTTCTCATTTATGTCGCTTAATGAATCAGTTACAGTAACCCCATTAAGTACTGGAGATGCATGCTAGATTGTGCTGAGGAGGCAGCAACAGGGTAACACTGACAAATGGTCTGATTTGGAACAAGTGCTTCTGCTTGGCTGTCAGGATCGGAAGCAAGTAAGAAAATAAAACCACTGCAGAGAGGCATCACCAGAATGGGAAACAGATGGAGAAGGAACGTAAAGAGGGACAAAGAAAAAGAGTTAGAGGGAGCTGGCGATAGAATGAGTGCAAAAGCCAGAGACAATGAAAGATGATTAGCTACTGTGCTGACTCAGGCCTGAGACAGAGGGTCATTCATTTTACCATAAATCCATTCCACACCTCTCCAGAGTTGGGTGAAGAAGAATCAGGCCTCAGGTGAAAAACCCATTAAAATGCTGAAGAATTAAAGTGGGCCATGTTTGAATCAAAGCCAGCATTAGGGACTGCTGTTCCTACCAGGCTCAGGGTGTAGTCTGTGCAATCGTTACAGGAAATTAATGGAAAACTAGTGACTGTTGCCCAGCTGCTGAAGAAGCAGATCTTTTAAACAAAGAGAAGCCCCTCTGCCAGGAGGTCTCGATCAGTGTTATTTCTAAAATTTGTTTTTTCATCGTTGTACAATCATTTTGGCATCCTGATAAGTTAGGTTTCCTCCCCACTGTAATCCCAGTAAGTGAGTCAGTATTGTTGTCAATAACTAATTTCCAAGCATGAAAACAAAACTACAAAAAAGTGCATTTGTTATTAATTAGAAACAGATCACATGACTGCATTTGGCCTTGTAAATATTTGTAACTTTAAAAATCTGATATTAACTACTTGATGAACACCACAATGTAAAAAATAAATAAATAAACTGTAACATTACAGTGTTTGTCAGTATTATTTCTGTATTTGAAATACAGAGAAATACCAATAGGATTCCAGAAATAGCCTGAAAAAGTATGTCTGATATAAAATAATATAACATATCTATAATCGTGAAAATACCTCAAATAGAAAGAAAATATTATTCTATTTCACAATTAAAGACTGTTAAAATACATATTCAAAGTTATCAGGATTTCAGTAAAATGTCTTTTTAAAACAAAATGTTCAAACTGTTGAATTCAGTTTTGATACTGTTAATACAAAAAGATTTTGTGGGATACAAACAAAACTTTTCATCCTGTTCAGCGGCAGCCTTCTCTGGAAAAGTTAACTTCCTGATTTCTCTCCTAATAAAACTTTACTACTTTGTCAGTTTATCCATGTTGAACAAGCTAAAGTAGCATGCAGAAGCACTTACATCATTTAACAGACCACCATGCATTGCAACATGAGGCCAGGGGCCGTGAAACTGACGAAGCATGCTAGCGATGAAACATTAGCGTTATCTAGCATTAGCTGCCGCTAGCAGTTGCTGCCTGTCTGGTGAGCAAATAATACTCGCCTGATATCTTAGTTATGGAGTACCTGGTCTGTTTTTCTGCCTAAATCACAGGCTCTAAGAAATTATTAATAAAATATGTATGGGACTATTTTTTGAATTATACAGCAACAACAGTTGCATGGTCAAAACTTGAAACTGTAATGGGATAACAACTTGTAATGTAATACCGTAAGTAAGTGGGTGATTTGACTCAGGCTTACCTCTACAATTTTTTATTTTATATTTATTATAGTTACTGCAGAATTTGCAATACTAGACTTTGTTAAACTGTTATAGGTTAAAGAGTTTTAGTTTTGTCTTACATTTCAATATTCAGATCATGTTTCCCCCCATTATTTTTTTCACTGCTGTATTGGCTGCTTTTTATTTAAATGCTACTGTAAAATAGGGTCCAAATCATCACATGTTCATAATGTTATTTTGAATGGCTACAGGAAAATGTTAACACGCTTTAATGTTATCAAAGACAAATAGTAAAGAAAAACATATTTCTGTGCCATGTATGACCCCATTATACCACACTACTGGTCTGCCTGGTGTGCCTTAATGAAGACTAAGTGGAAAATCTGTCTTGCATCCTGTCTCTTCTCTGAGCTGTCTCTAGCTAGTAAAAGTCAGTCAATTTCTTAGTCACTTTCTCTACTTATTTTCCTCACTTCCTCCTGTAATATCCTCTACGGTTCTGTTGCTGAATCATCCATGGTATACATCCAAACCAGTCAATGTGGTGACATCCATTTGCTAGTGTGTGACATAGTGCTGGCAAGCAAAATGCAGCCGTTAAATGATACTCCAGACTGGAACACAGAGTTGTAAAATATGCTCCAAGAAAAATGCCTGCAAAAAAACAGATAATGTCCTGGCAGAAAATTACCAGGAAATTTTACTGTAAACTTTACGGACACCGTTCATCCAAAAATGGAAAATTCCATACTTCCACAGTATTTTCCCTGTTGGATTCATGGCCATGTCTGTTAATCCAATAACAGATATTTCTGTACTATCAAAGCAGTAGGACTGCAGAAAAGTTTGGTTTCGAGAAGAGTTCTTGTTTCCAATGCAATGTGTGAATTAAGAAATACAGTTAAAACTACTCTGAAAAGTTACAAGTGGAAATTTCTTCACGCTATTAGTATATCTGAACCTTTTTTTCCAGACTTTTCTTAGTGTGTGTGGTTTCTCAACTTCAGGATGCCGCAGGGCGATGACGGCTCCAGGAATGTGCATAATGACTGTCATTCTGCCATCAGAACAAGTCAGATGCACAGAATTTTAAGGTGATAAATGTATGCAGGGCTGCTTTTATACCACTTTCTGAAAGCCTCCATCTGCACTTATCAGTCAGCTTATCGGACAAAAACAATTAAGTCTAAGGATTTAATTTGCTTTTTAAGGTCTGCTTAACTAGCACGGCAATCGTATTTCATGGTGATATCAAGTCCAAGAAGAATGTCTGGGTTATAAGTCAGACTTTTTAACTTGTTCAATAGTAGTCTTCTGTGGGAGAGAGTTAACTTCTAGATTTCTACCCAAATAAAACTTTATTTATTATTTTAGCTTTTCTCTGTGTTTGTATATATGTGGGTAATTGAAACAATATTAATGTCTGCTTCATTGCATTTAGAAAAATAAATAAAGGAGCTAACTTATCTGTTGACTGACTGGCTTAAACAGCCACAACTGTTCTAACTTATGACTGTTTTTCTTTGTTTGGTTTTTTTAAATGATTGTTATAGTGCCTGCATGCAGCAGTTGTGAGTATGTAGTGACGTGTTTACAGATGAGACATTGCATTGATATTAGTGGATGGTAATTGCATTCAAGACAGAAAATGTTCAAATTTGTGCACGTGAGATTATATGTTAATATTTCCTACCTTTTTCAGCCTGCTGACCTTATTTTATACTCAGCATCTTCATATTTAATTCTACTGTGTATTTTATTTAATCATATTCTTGATATTATCTTTTTATTATTTCATATTGCCCACACTGCAGATCTAAACAGCTTGAGCAGTTTGCATCATTGTGTAATAGTGTATCTTCATCTGATAATAAATTGCTTTGCTAAGCATATTTTAAGGGCTTTCAGACCATTTTAAGAGACTTCTTTAATGATAAAATGATAAAATACAGCCAGAGGAGCTGCTGTAGGAATTGCATTTTCCCTCAGTGAGATGCAACTTTAAGTAAAACACCAGCTCTGTGGAATATTTCATAGATGCCTTAGCCATCCCTAATCCTTTCTAGTAAAACACGGCCCAACCATCTCTGTCAAAACCACATCTGTCCTTGGAGCCCTGCAGGTTTAAACAGCAAGAGTTCATGGTAGCATGGTAGACTGAACCACAGCAGCAGAAAAAATTCACAGCTTCCCTCTCACAGCCAGGCAGAGCAGCTACAGCTGGGATCAGAAATAGTGCCAGAAATCAGCCTGTTACAAGCTTCAGGAGCACTAAATGAACAAAGTGTCTTCGTTTTGTAAGATGAGTGCTTCCCTTTATTAGCAGGGTATTATAATTTAACTGAACCAGTTCAAGAGTTAGAAGAATAATAGTGGGATGTTTTAGTGACTGATCTAAATACATAATGTGTAATAATATGGAAAATTATAAAATGTGGCTTTGCTGGAGTAGTTAAAGTAGTTCAATCAGCTGCACATCTGGCCTCAGGTGATCACACTAGATGTCCCACTGGCCCAGAAAAACGTCTACAAGAAATCCTTCATTCCCTCTGCCATAACTATTCTGAATAATATTAAATAGACACAACTCATATGTTGCTCTTTCTTCACTAATCTCACCATTTTCTTTGTGAATGTTTTTGTTTGTTTTAGAAGTTTTATTGTTTCTTTTAAATGTAGTCGAATTTGTCACCACTCGGGACAGACAGTACAGTTCTATCTATCTATCTATCTATCTATCTATCTATCTATCTATCTATCTATCTATCTATCTATCTATCTATCTATCTATCTATCTATCTATCTATCTATCTATCTATCTATCTATCTTCTGTTTTAAATTTGGGTTGTTTTGGTCTTTTTCTTTTAGTCCATTTTTGTCACCAAAAGTCACCAGCAACAGTAAAAATATTTAGTAAATATTTAGTAAGGAAATCAAAAGGAGACAAATCAGGAATGAGCCTGAAGCACAGATGAAAACCATGTGGTTTATCTATAACTATCTGTATCCATTACAATGATATTTGTCTGCTGTTGGATAGAATTTCTTTCCAATGAATACAAGATATATTCAACCTTTATGCTTCAATAAAGCCCAATTTAAAACTTCAATTGTGTATCTTCGTGTGCTATTTAATTTCTCTGTGTCTGTGTTGAGCTAATTTCCATGTAGCATACCAAAGTACTCATGAAACATGAAAGATTTTATTTGAATCTTGATGAAGTACATTCATGAAGTATCTGCTTGACATGAAGACGACACCTGTTAAGTCCACATCTGAACAGAATGCATCAGTAACAAACCGTGAGCTCTTTATGCCTCCAGAGCCGCCTGCAAACACACAGACATACGCACACCTATACACACACGAATATCTAATAGGCACAGCCACCCAAACACATTAATCTCCCCCCCCATAATTTCCCCCTCTTCAGTCATTGCTCCTAGGTTGTTAGGCATGAGCATATTATCTTAGCCTGCAGGTCCACCAAGCATGGCATGTTTTCAGCCAATCAGAGAGCCCCATAATGTACTGAGGTACTCTGGCTATCAGTAATCAAAGTCCTTGTCCCTGTTAGACTCTGCTTAATGGAAGCAAGCTGCCTCTGGTTCAGCACTTTCAGTCTCCACGTGCTGATTAGCTCTTATTTAAGTCACTTCAGAAACAAATCACTCCAAAATAGATTAAATCCATCTTGCTGTGCCGCCTTTACTGAGGTGGCAAGTCCTAATTGACTAGTAACTGTATGCATTGCTGACTGAATGATTTTTATTTTCAGGGCAAAAGGTTGCATTGATAAGAGCAAATGTTACAATTCACAATGTCTCCTAAATTAAACATTAAAGGGGTAGTGTGCCCAGTATTACTTAATTATGAAAACCACATATACTGTTGATAAAATTGGTATTTTTTTATTTTAAAAACAGAATTTTGTGAATAAAAAATGGCTCATCTCTACAGGGTAAAACCAGGTTATGTTTTATGTGACATAGCGAGGTTATCTACGTCTCGAGAAAATTTAAAAACCCCACAGCCCCTCCCTCCAGATGCAGATAGAAGGGTTTTTGCCGTGCAGGCATAGAAAACCACGCCCACCAACACATAAGAAGGGATGTGAACTCATCTGCTATAAATCTGCTAGTTTCAGTCTTCTATTCTTTCACAGAGTTTCTGATTAAATATTCCTGCAATCGGACGATTTGTGCTTGTGAGGGGTGTAAAAGTAACACCGGACTATTTTTTACCTGCTGATCCTCATCTGGCGACAGACAGCAGCTCAAATCGTATCAGCAGCAACTTCCAGCAGCAACTTCCTGCAGCTGCTACAACCTGCTGCGAGTCTCCACAGCTTTCCAGAGCTGCTGGAGCTGCTGACAGGCAGCTAACAGCGCTAACGGCTCAGACTGAAACGTTCAGGACTAACTGGTTCATGTGTAGCTGAGGAGATTCAGGAGGGGAAACGTCTTCCACCTCAAAGACCACTCTGTGGTGTAGCTGCTTTGTGAATCTCGCATTGCATTTTGTCATTGAGCTGAGCTGCTGTCTGTCAATCATTTCTCCCTGTGCCTCCTGACCCACCCACTCCCCTCCCCCAGACTTGTACCCCAACCCTTGAAGTTTCAGATATTTTTCAAATTTGGCAGTGGGTGGAGTTAGACTTTAACTCTCAGCAACACCACAGCCCCTTGTCTCCTATGTTAACATTAGTATAACAAACGTTACTGTTGGAAAAACCACGGCCCCCTTCAGTGTCACACAGACAATCTTTATGAAGTAAAGCTCCACGTTCTTAGCATTTGCTTTTTTCCCCACAATTAAAGTTTTCCACTGTTTAAACTCGAAGAAAGTTAAAACCAAATTGTCGGATTCTAATCTGTTCTGCTCTGACATGCATAGAAATGCCACCGCGGCAATGGAGGAGGGTCAACTTCTGGTGTTTGCCAAGATTATTCTATAAACTAATCAGCTGCTCCGTGCATGTGTATTCTATTCTATTCTATTCTATTCTATTCTATTCTATTCTACAGTCATTTAGCAGATGCTTTTATCCAAAGCGACTTACATTTGAGAGTAAGAACAACACAAGCAAGAATTCAAACAAGATGGGACGTTGTAATTAAGTAGTAGTCAGACTGCTGTGAGTCAAGTTGGACCCAGGTGCTGTCATGTAGTGCTAGAGGCGGTGCATATCATTTTTTTTTTTAAGTAATTTTGTTTAAATACAAGACCATGATTTCATCACACAATATCGTCTTGGGCATAGGGTCACACAGCTTACTCAGTACTTGGTTGAGTCAAAGAGCTGGACAAATCTTTCTAACTCATTCTGAGTAGAAGAGTTAAGCTAAGTGCAGAAATGCTCCTTAAACAACTGAGTCTTTAGCTTGCTTTTAAAAGTAGATAAGGACTCTGCGGATTGGACGAAGTTTGGTAGATCGTTCCACCACCGAGAGACAACAGAGGAGAAGAGTCTAGCTACTGATTTTGTGTCATGTTGTGGTGGGAGCACTAGGCGTCTTTCACTGGCAGAGCGTAACTGTCGAGAGGGAGTGTAGCTCTGGATTAAGGAGTGGAAGTAGACCAGGTTACTGTTTTGTAAGCCAGAAGCAGAGCTTTGAATTTGCTGCGCGCTGCAACTGGAAGCCAGTGAAGAGCGATTAGCAGCGGCGTGACATGAGCTCTTTTGGGCTGGTTAAAGACCAGAAGTGCTGCTGCATTCTGGATCATCTGCAGAGGTTTAACTGAGAATGCAGGCAGACCAGCCAGTAAGGAGTTGCAGTAGTCAATGCATGAAATGACCACATACACATACACAGGGAGAACATGGAAACTCCACACAGAAAGGTCACTGTTTGAATACCCACTTAAAAATAATATAACATATTTATTTAACTATTCAACAAACTACCTAAAATACAAAATTAACATTTAAAGCATAAAGAGAAAATATGTAAATATGATGTTCAACTAAAGTTTGTTTTGTAAAGACGTGTAAAGATGTAGGAAAATGAAGCAATAATTGTGGTGTTTATTAATTAATATTCCAGAAAATAAAGAAAGGATTTCTGAATCCGACTAAACTAAATTTGATGGTCTGTTGAAGAGGTACGCCTAGATTAATGACCAATAGAGGAAGACTAATTCACTATCCAAAAATCATGTTCATAACAACTTATGAGAGGAGGATCTGTCCTGGTCAGAGGATTCAGAGTTTGACTGAGGTGTGAGATGTCAGATGGACGAGTTCCTACAACGCTGCCAGATTGCCTGAAAGTACATCTGTAACTCTTTGTGGGCCTTCAGCTCAGTATGTTGTGACTGCTGTGGTTCCTCCTCTCTTTTCCCGTCTTATTCATACGCAGCTTCCGCACCAGATGTCCATGGACGTTGCTTTTACAGCTAAATTAAGTCAGTCCGTCAAAGTCTTTGTGTAGCCCAAAAAGAGACATTGAAATTTTGGCCGTGTTTAGACATCTGACACGAACCAGATTTTGACCAAAGTTAACCTGAGTGAGGCACAGTTAATGACTCAAAATCCGATCAGTCTGTTCAGATCTGCCTTTAATATCATCTGCTGCATGTACCACACTAACTCCTTACTGTGATCACATCCAACCCCTCTTAAATAAAATTACGTTGTTTTAAAACAGAGATTGGAGAAGATGACGTAAATGGGTGTCAAATGATGTCACGGGGAGACAAATGTAAAAATAAAGAATTAAGTGTGTTTCAGGAAAATCTCATTACAAATCTATTTTAGTTTATTTATTTAGCAAGTTCATAATAATCTCAAGGGAGAACATTTGCAGCATATGATACTACATTTTATTTTCTCAGATATTGGTCTGAGTTGATCGGCTCATGAATGGTTCCAAAGAGTGTTTGTCAGAGCCATTACTACTAAGCCATTACTTCAAACCTCCCATATTCACACCAATAATTTAGTGGTAGACAACGCGTTTTATTTCAGCAGCATCTAATTCTCTGATCACCTGTGTCATCTGTTGATCAACATGGCTTTTTAGGTGTGTGTCTCTTGCTGGGCCTTTGTCCCACCAGAATTCACTACATTTCTGTGTAATCAACTTTGAAAAAAGCCTATCTTATATTTAATTTATATTGATAATAGCCAGTTTGTGAAATACAAGCTGCTTCGTTTTATTTTTTCTGATATACAAAGGATCAGAAAAGCAGTAATATCAGTTGACGAAAGTGATGAAAAGTCCTGCATGACTTGAATGTAACTCCACGAACAAACAATTTGGACTTGGTCATGCTCAAAGTAGATGTGACATCTAATCAGAGTAAATATCAGTAGATTAACTTTATGTTTGCAGCTCAAAGTTGCTACATTAAAAATCATTAAGATGATCAAAGCAAGCGTAAAATTGATTTCACATCCAGTTGAAATGCATCTCAATCATTTTGGAAACAAAACGCAGATGCTCCAGTTTTAAGAAAAGTATGTTGCAGCTCACTTGCTGACCTCTTTTTCTGAACTTCCTCCTCCTTAGGTATCGTCTCCCTGATTTCCCTGGCTGTTCTGTCCTACGAGCGTTACGATACCATGATGACACCCAATATGGCTGATGGAAGGGATTTCCGCCCAGCACTGGGAGGGATCTGCTTCTCCTGGCTCTACTCTGTGGCCTGGACTGTGCCTCCCCTGCTGGGCTGGAGCAAATATGGGCCAGAGGGTCCCGGTACCACATGCTCAGTCGACTGGAGGACTCAGACACCCAACAATATCTCCTACATCATCTGCTTGTTCACCTTCTGCCTGGTCCTGCCTTTCAGCGTCATTGTCTACTCATATAGCAAGCTGCTGCACGCCATCAGACAGGTGCGATTTTGCAGGTGTAAATGTGATGAGAGTTTTTACCACAGTAAGAAAGTCTGTGGGGAAAAATGTAATGCTGACTATGTCTTTCTTTTGTGCTCCAGCTGTCTAAAAGAGCCAGTAAAATCACTCCAATGTAGATCTGAGATAAGACATTGGAAAGAAAGTTAATCTAGTTGCAAGTCAAATACAGAGCAGCAGTGCTCAACGTTATCAGTAACATTATCTCATTTAAACCATGACTGCATCAAAAGCCTCTGTCCAGTCTGCACGTTCAGCATAGAAGCTGCTCAGCTGACAAGACAGCAAGGAAAATGAGCTCGAACATTTCAAAGATATGGGCTTGAAAGATGAGAAATGTCATCCTGGTTAGAGAATCAGGTTTGACATCTTCTCATCATAGTCATTATAGCTGCCAACATCAATTCCCCATCTTGTCCTCTGTGCTCCACCACCTCTGTTGGGAAAGTTAAAGCCAAACAGCCGACCTGAGATTTATTAAAGCATCTGAAGCTACGTTGTATTTCTGCACCTCAGTGCAGAGGCAGCAGAGAAGAACTGATGAGGGATGACCTAAATTCTGGATTACTTGTAATTTGCATCCTTTATATTGCTGCTGAACTGGTAAAGTGATGTATGTGCTTGTGTCTTGATACATAGAAAGTCTGAAAGAAAAATTTTGCGCTTACCTTTGGCTTTATTTTTAAACTTTAATGGTTGGATTTTCATGAGGTGAATGCAAACAAAAAGGCTAGAAGTTTGAGACCAGACTTAAAAATGAGGCGTAATCCAGAGGTCACTAACAAGTGGACCGCGGTCCGGATCCAGACCCAGAACCTGTCCCACATGGACCCTGAGATAAAATATAAAATCGGACCGGCTGCTTTCATTTTAACAGGTGCAACTTTTACAGTCTTTACGGTAGTGGTCAGGAAACACGCAGACCAATTGCACATGAGGTAAGCCACCCCACATGGTGCACTCAGCCAATCAGTGTGTGAGGCTCCCGGCGTGGCGGTAAACTGCAGGTAGATCAAACAAAGCAGGGATAAAGACAACTGCGCCCAAGAAAGGCAGAGTTGCTAAATCTGCGACTTTGAGCTGGTTTTTCTGTTAAGTCTCTTGCAAATATCGTCAGTTGTGTGTTTTTGGGCTTGTCCTGCTCCTGTTATGAAGCCCCTTGATTCTCTCACAGCTGTCCACAATATTGGATATTATGTTAAAAGAGTCCAGATTCTTCACTGTTTTCATTGTACATAAGACTATATATATATATATATATATATATATATATATATATATATATATATATATATATATATATATATATATATATATGTTCTGCCAGACCTTGGCTCCAAAAGCTTTTCTCTAACTGGACCTCTTTATATTTTAGTTGAATACCCCTGGCGTAATCTTTAAGTATCTTCCAATGCCTGACTGACAAATGTAGAGCTAGCCTGCATGTTTAGTAGCTGAAAGTCAGGGTTTTGTTGAGAGTGGCAGTTAGGTTTATGCTTAAAATAAGAGGTGGAGTAGAGAGGAGCAGACGCTCAGTCAGCAGGCTAGTGTTAATGACAGGATTATAGACAACTGTCTTCATTACACACTGCTGAGGTGCTTCATTAAACCTCAAGGCTACAGACCTATTCACCCGCTGTCAGCTTAACACTGGAAGCATAAAGTCTGTGTGTATGTGTGTGTGTGTGTGTGTCTAACAGTGAGTCTGCAACTACTATACTACTATAAGTGCAAGCCCACATATTGTTCCTGGAAGTGTGGATGTTTTAATGACCTGAGGAAAGGGCTATATTCTACATGGACATGCAAATTATGCACAGTAGGTATTGCAAATATATTATGATATGATTCAGTGGTACAAGCACCTTTACCTTTACCTTTTGGTAACAGCAAAGTCATATGAAAGAGAGTGTATACCCTCTCCTCAGTTCTAAGGTTTAATATATCAGGCCAATAAAAATGTTTGGTTCTTATTGGGATGTAAAATGAGGCAAATGCAACCTCTGATAAACAGCAGCACATGACATATTACACTATTATTTAACAAAAACCAAACCAAAATACAGAAGCTGTGTGTGAAAATCAAAGTTCAACCTTTACTGCTTCTTCTGCAGCTGATCGTCAGGGAGTGTGATCACCTTTGTAAAAGCATGTTTCTCTGTGTGTGTCCTGGTCGGTGTGCTTACATAATACCAAGGAGGAAAGACATCAGCAGTGATTTTAGGGAAGCAACTGTTGCTGCCTATCAGTCTGGAAAGGGTTATAAGATATTTTCCCCCAAAAATTGGAGATCATCATTCACCAATGATAAAGAATTATTCACATATTTTATTCACAGCTGCCAGTCTTCTCAGGATTGGATGTCCAAGCAAGTTCATCCCAAAGTCAGATGGCGCAATGTTTAGAGAAACTGCAAAACCCCCCAAGACCTACATCTCAGACCCCACAGGGCACAGTTAGCATGTTCAGGTTTAAAATTCTGACTTTCTAATATACTGTCATGAACAAGTTTGGGTTTTCAAGAAGTACTGCCTCCTAGACATTCTTTCTAAAAACAACATGACAACTCAGCTTAGTATTTTTTTTCTCTGAAGAAAATTAGAACACAATCTGCAATTTCATGTTATTTATTTTAAATAAAAAATGTTTTGTGAATTACCAAGAGTTATTTAAAAAAACTGAAAAAACATTACTGTAGTTATTACATTTTAACCCTCTAAGGCCCGACCCATGAAAAAATGGTTTATTTGGCCCTTTAACAAAATGTAACAAAAAACTTAACATTTATTTTTTTTGGGGGGGGTATCTACCATTTATAATTAATTATAATTAATTATAAATGGTAGATATTATTATTATATAATTATTAATTATAATGTAGTGTTCTGCTTCTGGGTATCTATTAGGGGACAGAAGACAAGTATCAGATTGTCTTCAACAGGATTTTGAGCAAAGTTTATACCAGAAATTGAAGCAAAATGTCTCAGAAAATGTATGTAACATATATGTCATGTCGGGCTCTTATGGGTTAAACTAAACAGAGGAAAACAAAAGCAGTACGGAATTTGTCCGTATTTCTGAGTGTTTGCAGAGATTTTCATGAATCCTACAATCTTTGTTAGTTCATAAGTTCATAAGTATTACTTCAGATCAAATTTGTTTGTAAAAACAGTAAAAACAGGTGAATGAGGCCCATTGTCCTTTTGGACCAAAGTGGAGATGCTTGGTCAGAACATGCAGCACCATGTTTTATGAAAACCAAACAGCATATCAGCACCAACACCTCATATCAACTGTCAAGCACAGAGATGGAAGAGTGATGATTTGGGCTTGTTTTTCAGCTACAGGCTCTGGATTATATCAACAAATACTCTGGACACCAAACTTTTCCTGAGTCAAATTGAAGGTCCATCTGTCTGACAGATAAAGCTGGACTGAAATTGGTTCTTGTAATAAGACGATGATCGCTAACACCGCAGTAAATCTACAGAGTGACTAAAAAAAGAAAACAATCAAGATGTTTCAATGATCCAGTCAAAGTTCAGTCATTAACTGATTGAAATGCTGTGGTCACGATGGGTCCTTACCGAAGTGTGCACGAATTAATGAACTGAAGCACAAGCTACGTTTACATGAACAAATATATAATCTATCCGATTTTAATCAACCTGATCAGATTCCAGCTGCCATGTTTACATGGATGCTGGATAAAGTGATGCGATCAGCTGTATTTACATGATGGACAGATTTATTACGATCGTATCACTTTGTACATGTGTAGTGTCTGCTAGTTCAGAAGAAGTGTTTTTATTTTTAACCTTTTTACCCGGCGAAGTGCTCAGTAATCCTCAACTCAGTTTCTAACAAAAAGGTTGTGTCTGTCACAGTCTTGTCTTGTTTTGCTGCCGTCTTCCCTGAAACTCTTCCCGTATGTCACCCCCACATGGTTCACGCATGCGCAGAGACAACATACAGCACAAATTGATCAGAATGAGTGTTTACGTGGTTATTTTTTCCTGCTGATTCGATGGTGAAAAGGTTCAAATCACCCCTTAGATCAGCTGACATGTTTACATGGTTCAATTTTATTCTGATTGGACGTTCAATGGGATTGAAAGTGTTCCATGTGAACGTAACTTAAGTGTAAAAATTCCTTCACATTGATGTAGGAGACTGATAACGTCATGTAGAAATCAAGAACCTATAATTACTGCTGCTAACGGTTGTTCTACAAATTACATCATGGCTTGTCTTCTGATATTTTTTTTAAATGATGCTTCCATGTTTTAGCTTAACTCTTGCTAGATAAATAACAGATAAAGTATAACTTGTCACATCTATTAACCATAGTTTAAGACTTGCTAAGGGCCAGAGGATGTCACAGAAATTGTATAAGGTACCTCTTTGTGCCAAATTTCAGTATATGCGTTTTACTAATTTCACCTTCTTCCCAGACAATGACACAAAATTAAAAGTACAAATATACAATATGGAAAAGAGGCCTGATAAATGGAAACTTAGAGCTGGCTGTCAGAAGAGTCGTGGAGGTGAGGAGCCAAGTGCAGGCTGATTAGGCTGGAGGCAAACTGGTGCAGTTAAAGGTTTTAATTAAGTAGAACTGGTGTGGTGTGGCATGGACAAACTGAACTAACAGCATGAACAGAAAGCAGAGGTCAAATACAAGAAACCAAGATCAAACCAAAAACATGACAAAAACCAAACACAAGAAGCCAGAACAGAGACCAAGAATCATGACACGGGTAGCTATTCTTTATTTTTCACAGGTAAAGATAAAGCCTCACTGAGCATGCGTGGCAGGAAAAGCTGTTCCTGGAAATGATCTGTTCTTAAATGTGCAATAAAAACGATAGCAAACAAAATCATCTTTTACCGACAAGAGTGAGCAAGTGGCAAAAACCTTCCAGTTGCCACATCCGTTATGTTGTTTCATGATGCGGGCTGCTGTCTCTATCTGCTCCATTTTAGCACTTTTCTTCTGTTTGCTCAGCTCACTGCTGGTTTAAACATGAGCAGCAATCTGTTAAAGCTGCAGCTTTCAGTCACATCCGTTTCTTTAAGCTAATGTTCCTGATGGTTTCATTGAGAAAAGTCCACAGATGGTGTGCGTGCGATACATTGACCATTCTTTTGAGATTAGACAGTACATCAAGTGTCATCTTATATTATTATAACAACTCATGAGCTTGTCAAGGATCACAGATAGGAACAATCAGTCCTTTAGCAACACAGACTCAGTCCAGATGAAAAAACAAGACATTACACAGAATAAAAAGAAACAAAGACAAAAATAAAACATTTGGATTAAAATGTTTTAATAACAGTCATGGTTTTAAAGAATATAAATTTGTGTCTCACTGCATGTTTTGATGGTCAGAAAATAGTTTATTTTAAAGAGGCTATGTCCTTCTTCCCGTCCTGTCATTCCCCGTTAGGCATGTAGGGGGTGGGTACCTTCTGGGGTCGGTGGCGGCTCATTGGCTGCGGTCCCTGTATGACCCGGTCCTAGGGGGTGGCCTGTCCTGGCCTGTCTTGCCCTGGGGGACCTCCCGGGGAGCGGAGGTGCCTAATGTCACTAGAGGCTCAAAATCCAGAGGGAAGTTTGCTTACATCCCCAGACCCCTCTTCTTTCCCACTCTCTGTCTCACACACGTAGGGTTTTGGGAGGGGTGGAGCGGAGGGTGCCATTCAGTGGTCTCCTCGGATGCACCCCGTGGTGAATCACCTCTCAAATCTTAATTGCATTAAGACACCAAAACACAAAAAACACAACACACAAACAACACCTGGGGGGCGTGTCATACGGTGCATATCGGTCGGGGCCACTTAAGTGGCCTGGCTCCCGGCACACTGCGGTCACTGCCCCTCAATTTAAATTGCAAACAACACACACTTCATAAACAGCCAGGAGCGGGGAGGGAGAGGGTAATGGGGACCTCTCACACCCCTGTTCCTCCTGGGTGTGGCTGGGGGCGAGCGGGGGGAGGTGGTTGCCCCAGGGGCCGGGACCCGTGGTGGCTGCGCTAGTGGGCTGCTAGCTCTGTGGGTGCTGGGTCGGGTGTGTGTGTGTGTTGCTGTCCTCTGGTCTGCCTGGGGTGTCCCCCATGGAGCATGGTGGTTGTCTGGGTGGGCCTGGTTCACCTGGGCATGGTGCGGGCCCTCTGCCTTTGGAGGGTGGGGGGGCCGCCTCTAGGCTCCTGGGCCCTTCACTCGGGCTGCCCTAGGTGGCAGGGGCGGGGCGGGTGGCTGCCGATCTTGGCCCACTGGGACCTGTGCCCCAAGACCGCAGGCGGCTCTTGCTGGGGCTCTCCTTGGCTGCACTTCGAGTGGGGCTGGAGTCGTCTTTGGGGTGGGGTAGCTTGGGTTAGTGCTCCGGGGCTGCTGCTGAGGCCCCGGGTCTCTGGGCTGCCCTGGTCTGCCTCTGACCTCCGTAGAGGCGTGGTCGCATTTGCACGATCTCACTCACCACTCCTCATCACTGATCACTCCTTATTCCTCATCCTCTGCATGCTGACACAGTCACTGAGTTATCCAGTGGGTTTTTATACTAAGAGATTCTTCTTCTTCTTCTTTTTTTTTTTTTTTTTTCTTTCCTGAGTTAGTATCTGGTCGCTGTTGTGCTACTTTCATGACATGTCTTTTTGATTTGGATATTATTTAAACTCTTAATGACTGGCAGCCCTGTTTTTTTTTCTGTGTTTGTTTCTGCTTTTGTAAAAGTTGTAGGAAATTTTCTGGTGTGTTCATGTCCAGGTGTAACAGTTTGTTGTCTGGTGATGGTGTGGATTGAAGGGTCGTTTCCTTCTGTCTGTCTTGTTTTTGTCTCTTTTCTTCTTTCCCTTTTGCTCTTTTTGCTATTTTCCATCTTTTTCTGTCCCCTCCGGTCAGGTCCAGCAAGATTACATAGATTCCGTGATTCAAAGTAAATAAATAAATTAATCAGATTATCAAGAGGAGCATTACCCATAGGCCTCCCCTTGGCAGAGCAAATTTGTTCAGCACGATACAGCAACCAGATTATCATTTTGCTGCTATGATGCTGGACAGGACATTGAAAAAAAAAAAGAGGCTATGATCAACCAATATGTTTGAGCTGTTTGAGAACTATTGATTCAAAAATAGAAAGTTCATAGAGAAAAATGAGCATCAGTCCCAATATTTTCAGTTTTGAACAGAATCTCAGCAGGAATATTTTTGTAAAGAGTTGAAAGAAGATAAAAAGGTCGGTGAACTTAGAAGTGGTTCAGCTGCATAACAAAACCAAAAACACGATGGTTGCCTCAGGCTTGTTTTATTGACAGTTTCTTATAAATTGCGTTTACTTAGTAATGTCTGTACTAAGCTTGTGTTGTGTGTTGACAGGTTAAATGAAGTTTTTATTAATCCTTTGAGCCCTGTGCCTATTTTTCAGGCCTTTGCTGAGAATTTGCTTACCAATAATGAAATTATCTCTAAAATGTCAAGATTTGGAGTCATAGTAAAAGGACTCTTGTGAGATTTGTTGAGATGTGTAAATATTGGTATATGTGTTACTGGTGAAGAATAAATGAAGAAAACACATATCACAAATAAAAAAAAAAAATGAATATGAACATCCATGTGGATTGATGCAGCTGTATGAACCTCTATCAGATCATAGTACCGTTTTTATCTTCATTTCAGTGTTTTAGTTTAAAAATTAGACCTGCTTTAGTGTTTTGTTGTCCAACTTTATTTTTCATTTGTTTGTTTTGCATGGTCTCAATTCAAGTGCTTCTACTGAAAAATGTTAAAAACAGAATTGAAAAGAAGCCAGATAAAGACAGAAGAAACTAAAGGCACTGCAGGTGCAGGGTAAAACCAAGACAGTACATCCAGAAAGCTGATCCACATTAGGCAAACAGAGCAGACAAAAAGAAATTAGCATTAACCCAAAAAATTGATAGCATATTTACACAGAGGAGAGAAATCTTAGATTAACAGGTGTGGCATCAGCTGACTGAAAGCATGTGAAAAGCAAACGGTTGAGTTGTCTGTTGTACTTATGTGCCTTTCAAACTGAGTGAAATTACCTATCTGAGCAGCAGTCATGATTGACTTCTCAGAAAAACCAAGGAGAGGAGCTCCTGATTCCTTTATTATCTCCTCCTAACATACAGTATAATATATCCAACTTCCCTTTATGAAAGAAGGACATAATTCCTTGTGGCTGAAACTTTCAAAGCTGTGCTCAGTTATATTCATCCAGTTGATTCATGCAGATAAATATATGAGAGGAGAGAGTATATGCAGGCTGACGTGATTCACTTCTTGACATTTTCTTTTCTTTATTAATAACATATTCTGTTCATACTAAAATGATACCTAGTCTTTATGATCAGATTGCATGAGATGAAGCATTTATTTTCTAGAATATGTATTAAATATTTGTACTTTCAGTCTTGCAGGCCAACATGGCAGCTGAGTAGTCGTCCTTCCAAATTTCTCTCGTTGCCTTTCTGTAACCACATGATGCCTTCCAGTGAGGTCAAGGATAGAAGCTTAGGAAAAGAGGATATAAGGTCATAATAATAAATAATAAATATTATTGTTATTGTTATTATTATTTCAAAACTAAACAAGAGTCCAATAAATACAGAAAATAAAAATCCTGATGACAAAAATCTAAACCAAATCCAACTAGAACCAGAGACTAGACAAAGATATTTATTGTCTGAAAGCTTCCTACATTACCATTTTGCACTGGCTAGTGCGGTGAAGTGTAGTTATGTTAAAATTATATTGGGAACTACTGCGTTCATTCATATAGCAGTAATTGTTAGGTTTTATGAAAAGGGTTTTTCATTTTGGCATTCCCTAAAAGAATAAGGACTAAAGAAAAATGTATTTTTAATACATTTAATGTTTCTTACAACATGTTCCAGATGGGCTTTCATGTCAAACTGATGCACTCGCACACATTAATGTAAACAATGCAAATGGCTCATGGCTTTAGACTCTTGCACTTTATTGAAGAGGAAGCAGAGATTCCTGCTCTTCCAGGAATAAAGGCAAATGTACATGAATGTTACTAGAAGGACACGGAAACTCTACAGTTCAGTGTGTTTGTACTGTAACATTTAAAAGGATGTAAAATCCAGTCTCATGTGAACCATGTTTTCACTTACAATTTGTAAGTAGAAATGTCTGAAAGTAAAACCTCAGTAGCTATAATTTGAGATCTTGCAGGCAATATTTGAACACTGGTATTAAAAAACGGTTGCAGTGTGATGCACCAGTTACACTGATGCTCCTGGAAAAACTGATTTATTGTCAATAAATTAGTTAACTAGCTGCTTCTGATAGCACTTTTCACCAAGTAGCTGTTTAATTTTTTTTTTAATAAAAAGAATGAAAGAAATATTATTTAACAGCAAGTTCTAGTTCCTGGAGAAACTGCACTATTCTTGGGGTCTTAAACACCATCTGCTTACTTCAGAGAAGCCCTTCTGATGTGGACAAATCAGGCAGCACTTTGAGAATGATGTTTTTTTCAAATAAGACAAATTTAAACATGGAGACAAGCACAAAAGGTGAAATGCAGAAATGTGAAACCCACCTGGAATTGTTCCATAAAATTATTGCCAGATTGGATGTATTTCCGTACTACACTGGTTCATCATGTAGACAGTCTTTGGTTTGTCCATTCAGCTGTGCCCAGAGCAACTGTTTGTTTGTTTACATGTTTATTTAACAGGGACAAATAAACAAATTGGTAAAATCATAAAAAGTAAAAGCTGTGCATGCAGGTTTCTAGCTCAGGATAATGTGCAACCCAATCCCTGGTAGACAGCATTTACACTAAAATGTCACAAGCAGGAAGTAGCATGAGCATATAGACAGGGAGATAAATAAAAGAAAAAAAGAATAGGAATAAAATTAAAGTTTGAGGTGTGTGTGCATGTGTGTACTTACATGTGTGCAGGTCATTGCGTAGCTGCATGTTTGAGAGTGATCTAGGATTATTGCAATCACTGTTCACAGACTTGCAATAATTGCAAGCCTCTTGCAAGACACATTGTATATTAAAGCGGCTATGACTAAAGTTTTACTTTTTCTATCAGTCTCACTTTTCAGTAACCATGGATCCTTATTTGCATTTGTCCTTCTTTGTGCCAGACTTTCTTGTCATTGAGTTCAATCAGTCCTTCAGCTAATCTCAGCTGCAGGCTGTTGTAAAAATGAAAGATGTTGTTTAACACGAGATAAATTGTTTAAGTAATGGTGAAAGGAAAATTTAATTAGGATGTACATGCAGAGATTTAGAGTTGTATGGATGTTAATCTGAATGTCTTCTTGTACCTCAACAACTTTTTTCATCGTTTGGACTTTATATTCAGGGAGCATGTCCAGGCTTCTCTGCACACCATTTTACAAATTTTGTTGTCTCATCATGTTTTAGGCTTAACACTTTTTTTAAGATCTCATTTCAGATGCTACACTTGTACTGTTTAAAACAGGAGGACAGAGCTGAAGATTAGTCTTTGAGCAGCAGGACAAACATCTTTATCTATTCTGGTAAACTGAAAGTATGTTTAAGGATTTTTTTTGTTTGTTTGTTTTTTCCCCCTTTACACACTTTGTAATTACTGTTTCATGTAACACCATATTGTAGAAATATAGTTTTCTGTCAACCATATTCAGTGTTTTGCACCTAAAAAGACAAAACCTTGCATGTGCCATGACTCATGTCTCCTTTTTTAAGGTAAACCTTTCTGATTTGTGCCTTACTTAAGCACCTTAACAACTCTCAACCAAACTTCTCATCAGGTGCACACTGTGGCTCGCTTTTCCCTCTTATCCGAATCTTACTGTTAAACAACTAAATTTTGGACAAAGATGTAAATGATACTTTTCAGAAAAATAACCTTATTGCAGTCCTCTACGATTCTGTTCTCATCTTTTCTAAATAAAACCCTGGGTGTTTTCTTTACACTTGATTAAGTCTTCAGAAGTTCAGCAATGCCCTTTGTGGACCTGTTTCAGTCTGTTGCTGCCATGCATTTCATCCCAGCTACTATTTACCATTTTTTTTAAAGTCAACCGATGTCATGGTGGTTGTTGAGCGACATTCAAATGAGTTGGCAGTCATCCCTGTCAATGGAGAGTTGTTTTTGCTTTCTGCCAGTCTGTTGCTTTGTTGCCCCCTATGTCTGTTACTTGACCTTGTTGTTATGAACTGTTGTCTTTGAAATTTTAATGAGGCAACCTGACACTCACTGCATCCCTCTGTCAGTAAAGCCTAAACTAAATCCTCATTTGCCTCCACTAGCAGCTTTATAACTGTCATAGCACTGTCAATATTTTCTTTCATTAACATTAGTGACTATAATTAAGAACATAATTGTTCTAATCACAAGCTTCCTTATATTCACACTCAAATATTGCATTGCTCTCTGTCAAAACATTGCAAAAGCCCTCTACGAGCGCCTGCTTGCATGCAGATATGTTGTGCCTTACTTCAAAACGCTCCTCCATTTTCTCAAATTTAATGTGGCACGTGCAGATGTCCTGCACCCTGCACTCAAGTCAGAGGCGACCACCCGTTCTACCTCAATGGTAATTCCTGCCTCTAACGCAGCCCCAGTATGGGGTTTCTGCAGTGCTAGAGGCTGAGTTTTCAGGACTGAAATCACAGAACCCTCATTTTTAACACCATTTTTAGCACTTGAGAATGAGGGTGTTGTAACTGCAGCCTTGATAAAGCAGAGTTCTCAGAATTGTTGCTCATGAATATAAAACGTAGTTGTATAATTAAAGTTACTCATTTTTGTTTTTTTTCAGGGTTTATAACACCCTGTTACCTTCTCCTTGATAATATATCTTTAGATTATAACCAAAAAACTGTTAAGCTAACAGGCTAACTACAAGCATTCTACCAAATGACTGTAGAATGCTTGTAGTTAGTCTGTTGTTGCTTAACAAGGGTACAGGAAGTGGTGCGAACAGCTGATTTGCTCTCTGGAAAAGCAACAAAATCTGCATACAAGATTCTTTAAAGTTCATCAGTTCAACCACAGCCTTTATGTGCATCAAACTTTGCCTTCGTTATGCAAATTTTGATCAATCATTAGCTTTTATTTATAGCTAGGTAGTTACCAGAATATGTTGCCCAAAAATTTGATTTGCTCCTTGTTAGGCATGTGCCAGATGCATGCATTGTTGGTTTTACTCATAGCCTTTCCTATCTCGCACCATATTCCTTGTATGCTGATTCTGACATATGGAGCATCACTGATGTTTACCAACAGCTGACATACTAGAGCATGTCCTTGGTCATGTGCCCTTGTCTGCTTCATTACTCACTCTTTCACATGTTATAACATATTATATTTTTCCTGACTCCATCAAGCCATTGCAGGCGGTGAAAGCTTGACATATTCTGAGAACATCGACATCCAGCTGCCACAGCAGCTGTCACCTAGATTGAAAGGCTGCAGGTTACTCAGAGTAACATAGATTGTTGCAAAGGTCACATCTCAGAAATTGGCATTTTATTCTAACATTACAAGATTCAAGCTCTTCTGTACTTTGACAAGACTGACAGGCTTTATTTTGTGTGGAACAAAAATAAACTTGAATCAGATTATATAGAAGATTTTGTACTTTTAAAATGTTATGGTAACAGACTGGCAATTTGAAGCCCACAAAGCAGCCAATATCTTCCAGTGTTATCAAAAATATTTACTTCCATGAGATACTATGTAATAAAAATAAAAGTTAAGATGTCCTTTCTTCAGACCAGTTTCTCTCTGTGCTTTTTTCATATCACTGAGCTTTTTCATATTTCACTTTGGCCTATTGGTGATGACAGTAAAACTTATGGTCTGAGTCCACACAAATCCTTTCTTTCGAAGAAATGTTCTATCATGGTGTTCAAGGGGTACTTCCTCTTAAAATTTCCCCTCAGTAATATTGTTTTTTCTTCCTTTCTATGATAGTTTTATAACAATGATACATCTCTACTTCAGCCACCTCTTTTCTTTTTCTTGTTGCTACTAATTATGTGTTAATCACTCCATATTTTTTTTCACCCTGACCACCTAACAGTGGAAGCTTGCCTTCATATTGTTTACAGACAAGCCTGTCTCAACTCAATCTGACAGCCACAGTGAGAGGACAGGTCAGTATGGCCCAAACCTGTCAGAGACGTACAGGAGTTGAAAGGAGCCCACATCAGGTCTGTTTTATGTAAGACAAGAGACGGTTTTTAAACGGACAATTTTTAATGAGATAATCAGCCCGTAACAGCTTCTGTTTGATCTGCTGTTATCAGCAGACTGCTGGGCCATTTTAGCTAACTCTTACCATCACAGCGCTAACTGTCCAGCCAATCTACTCCCAAAGTCAGGCGTTACTTTCTTTGTACTAATTATGTCTTTGACATATCAGTCAGCCAGCTGCAGAAGGAGCTGGAAACAACTGTTTCTTCCATTTTACAATCTCTAACCATAGCAGTTGTCTTGAAAAGAAAATGACGATACCAAGGCTTTCTAAAAGAGTTATAATTTTAAACTTTGTTTAAAAACTAAAACGAAATGTGAAGCATTTTTTTCTTTTATACTGTAAAAATAGAATTAACAAACTGGACTGTGGTGCGCTTTGTATATAATAAAAGCTGGGATGAAGGCATATCAACTATTGTGTTGTATCAGTCTTTTTTTTACTCATACTTTTGTTCATTTGGAAAGTCAGAATACCAATAATTTCAGTTTTCTGAAACATCTTTGTCCATTTTTGCTGAATACAAGAGTGCATCAGCTTAACAGTGTATGGTTGGTCTCAAAGTCTCCTCTTCATAATAGACTTACCTTTATTGTCATTATACAAGTGCAGTACACAAGTACAACGAAATGTCTTCCATTACAACCCGTCCAAAGGATCAGGCAGACTGAGGCAGCAGGAGCGGCTCACCTATTATAATAATTATAATGCTCGATATATGAGACAGGCTAGCCAGTAAACCATACACTCTGTGTATGAAGCTCTGTCGCTGAAAGTTGTACAGAAAGAAGTTTGACATTGGTCTGCTGACTTACTTTTTGAGAGAAGATGTCACTCATGGCCTCATTTATGCACCCTTTACATGCATAAATAGGTGCTTCTATTTTAAATGTCAAACATCACTGCCCACACACTCCCATGCGTTCTTTAAAGCCTGGTACACACAGGGATTATCGGGCTGTTTTTGTACTGATTTTATCTCTTCCTGACCAAGGACGGCAAACGCCCGACTGACTCTTTAAGAGTTTTCTGTACAATTATTTGGTCTGAGGTGTGTTACGAGTCGATTTGTCCCGATAATCGGCTCCAAAACGGGTCGTAGCCGACAATCGGAAATATTGAATATGTTCAATATTTACGACCCGATTTCTGAGGAACACCGACGACTCTTAAATTGTGACTGTGTGGATGGTGACGTAGGCCAGAATGTAGCCAATCAGAGAGCGAGCTGGCTGGGGAACAAGGAAGGATGTAAAGTCCGTGTTCACGCTGTCTCCAGTCTGTTATGTTTTTTCAGTTCTGGCTTTTTCTGTTAACAAAAGTCACAACACCACCATCGTTCGCTCGTCCTGTATATCCCCTTACATGCTGTGTTGTGTTTTCCAGTTGTTACTGTGTTTCTTCTTTGTTTTTTGCCGCTTGTTGCTATGGTTCTTCTACGTTTTTGTTAGATCAAGTTTGGTCACGTGAGATGTCTGGCTTGGAGGACTACATTGTAGCTCAGTTGCAGGACAGCATCGTTATGTGTGTGTTGTTCTGTGATTACATTATCAGCGCACGCCACACATAGTAAACTGTTTAATGCCTGAAATGTCTGGTTTTTTACCTTCACGTGTGAGGTCTCATCATGATGATGCACATTATCAGAATGAGACAGCACAGTAGACGGTGGTGTGTTAAATACATCACTGCTGCTTCTTCTTCTTTGTTTCTTAGGTCAGTGGTCACGTGAGCTAGTCTGTGCAACACTGCCTTGCAATGGTACTGCTTCCTTTCCTATATCTGTCATGATCTGATTGGTTCTCTGCTTGCCAGGCTCCTGATTGTGTCCACCTGTGTTTGGTAGCTACAATCATGCTGTTTTCCATTGTATTTAAGCCACTTCTTCTCACTCATCCAGTGCCAGATTGTCTGCCATTTGCTCAGAAACCCATTGGTTTTTCACTGGTTTTGAACCTCAGAGAGTATGGCCTGCATTCTGCCTCACGAATTTCTGTCTCGGCACTTGTCCCTTGGATTTTTTTTTTTTTTTTTTTGGATTTCTGCCTTAACATTGATGACCCTGGCCTGCCTGTTTTGACCTTGCCTCCTTATTTAGTCCATGACCAGTCCTGTTTACAACTGGGAATGCTGCTCAAACATAGACGAGGAAGGAAAGAGAAGAACAATCCAATCGAAATGCTTTGAGGGCGGAGTTGGACATCCAAATCTGCCCAATACCCGACACCGTCCCATTCTGCGTTCCACAGCCAGGACCCTCTAAAGATAAAACTTGGACTGAGTTGTCATAAGAACCTGCTGTGTTCTTTGCACAAAGTTGATAAATTAAGTTTTTACCTAAATATTGTTTTAGGTTTCATTTCTGGATACAGAGATGGACTGTTATGAGTAAAATGGTTTTTCAAGGTAATTCTTAGCCCATGTGGCACATTTATCATGATGCCATCTCACTTGGTGCCACACAAGGACCCGTAGGTCATGATCATACCAGTGGTTTCTGTCCTTGGCTTTACAAAGGTTATTGTAGTTAACGAAAACTAACGAAAAAATGAAAACTAAAATCAAAAAAATATTCTCGTTAACTGAAATAAAAATAAAAATGAGAGTTTTTAAAAAAAACGAAAACTAACTGAAACTGTATTGTGTGTTTACAAAACGAACTAAAATGAAAGCAAAAATGTCCTTCGTTTTCGTTTTTTGATATGAAACCTATTTACTTCGCTTTGCCAGATTTACGCCAGGTGTCTGTGTCGTACGGCACCTGAAGGTCCATGATGTCATGTGTCAACAACATGTCCGCCCGCGCCAGCTAGCATGATACGGAGAAAGTTAGGAGAAAGCGAGGAGAGGCCTATTTGGGATTTCTTTGTTATGACCATGCCAAAGATAAAAGTGCCTTGTAGAAGAAGAAGGTGGTACAAAATGTGGAAGGAAAAAACAAGAATCTGAAAATCCATTTGAAAAGTTGCCCATGAAGGTTAACCAGGAGCACCTGGACCAGGTAGCCTATCTGCCCCCCGACCCGGAAAGAGAAGCTTCAGCCAGGCCGAGCAGCATGGCGAGGGAACGTGAGTCACAGACACACTGTTAGTAACAAACACACACAGAGTCTCGCACACACACACACACACATGCAAACAGACCTACACACAGTCTCACACAAAATCTTGAAAAGCTGAATTTGAGAGGCTTAAATTCGTTTTTGTTTACACTGTTGTACAGCAGGTTATGTATGTTTAGCATAGAGGGCAAGGCAGTTTATTTGTACAACACATTTCGTGTACAGGGCAATTCAAAGTGCTTTACATAAAACAAAAGCATTACAGATATTTAGAAATAGTAAAAGGCAGCAACACATAATCACAATAAAATCATAAATTACATTAAAATGATTAAATGCAAGATAAGTTAAAAAGCTAACATGCAGATTTCATGCATAGGCGCATGAGAAAAGAAATGTTTTTAACCTGGATTTAAAAATGTCTACATTTGGTGAAAGTTTAATCTCCACTGGCAGTTTGTTCCATTTGTTTGCAGCATAACAGCTAAATGCTGCTTCTCCATGTTTAGTCTGGACCCTGGTCTGGACTCTGGTCTGGACCCTGGTCTGGACTCTGGTCTGGACTCTGGTCTGGACTAGTTGACCAGAATCTTTGGATCTAAGAGCTCTGCTAGGTTTATATTCTCTGAACATATTACAGATGTATTCTGGGCCTAAACCATTCTGGGATTTGTAAACAATCAGAAGGTTTTAAAATCTATTCTGTGACTGACTGGAAACCAGTATAAACTGGAAGCCAGTGTTAAGATTTAAAAACTGGTGTGATGTGTTCAGATCACAGCGTTTTGGATGAGCTGCAGATGTTTAATGCTCTTTTTATGAAGTCCTGTTAAAAGAACTTTACAGTAATCCAGTCTACTGGAGACGAATGCATGGAGGAGTTTCTCTTGGTCTTACTGGGAGACTAAACTTTTAATTCTGAAAAGAAAAGAAAAGAAAAGCACATCAGGATCCAGCTGAGATATATCAGTATCTTAACCAGCTGCTGGCTCTGTTTTCTACCAGACACGTTCACTTTCAGTGTCTAAAACATTCACAGCTTTATCATGTCCAGTATAGCATGTGAGGTTCTGTTCTGTTAATCAGCTGCAGTGATTTGTACTAAAGCTGCTGAACCTTTAGTGTAGTTCTTTATGTAGTTAATTATTAATTGTTTTAATGAATGAATGAAACCTCTGGTCTAGAGTTTGTTGGATTTTTGAGGTTGTTCATGACGAGTCAGATTGAGCTCCTTTAGACTTCTGGCTTCCAAGGACTGAATTGTTTCTTGAATGGATTCATGTTGTGTTGATGTGTGTTTTTATTATGTTGGTTATGTTGATTTTTTACCTAGCACACTATCTCAGAAGCAGCATTGCACACATTTTTTTACTTAAGGCTGCTATCTTATGGGCTGTTGTGTTTGATTTGTTGGTGGCTGTTCATGTTTCCTCCTGATACAGTTTTTAAAAATGGTATCTTAAATTTTTATTATACAGAGCTTATTCCTACTATTTTGAATTTTGCACCTGACAAAGGAGCCATTATTTCTATTTATTGTTTGCTTCAGGTTTATTGTGGTGGTGTTTGTTTACGTTTGGGATGGCACAGGTGTTGAGGAAAGTGCACATAGGCGTGGAGGTGACAGTGCATGGGGTGCTCGGGTGACGGGAGGTCGCACGGTTTTTACAGCTTCCATCACTTCTCCGCTCCATAACGTTTTTCCACTTCTCAATGCTTTTCCATGCGGCCTCTACTATACCTCCATACCTGTCATAACCTCAGGGCCATCCATCCATCCTGTTGCTGTAGACCACCATCCTGGACTTCAGATCCTCATTCATTCATTCAGTAAATGGGAACACACCCCAAACTTACCTTTCTGTCTGGACATGGTCTTAATGAAGCGCGTTATGACCAGGATCCCCTGCACCCAGAGCTACTAAAATGATAGGACCAGATAGTCGCTGCATCATTTTTACAAGCATTTTTAATCAGTTGTAGAATATTTCAGAACCCTCTGTTCGTTGCCTCTCAACATTTGTTTGTGTGTGTTATTGGGAAACTATTTTGATATTTATTTAAATGTTTTAAATACAATAAAGTTGGTTAATGAAGACAATGAAAATCCATTTCATTCAACTTGTGGAAGATATTTTGTTTAATTTGTAACCATTTTATTTTTCTTTTAAAGAAAAAAAGGTGTATACTCACGACAAAATTATAAAAACTCACAGACAACAATGTATTTGGTAAAATCAGATAAAGTAAAACTTGATATCTGCAATCTTAGTCGACAAGAGTGACAAGTTTAGAAATTCATGCCCTCATAAACTGGTTTATTCAATTTTGTAAATACAATAAGAAATCATACATAAACCGAATGATTTTTTTTATTTGCTTGAGCATCCAACAGTTAATCCCCTCAGAGTAGATTTGGCAGCATTAGTGCTGGGCATGTCCATTTCAACTTAATCAAAACTGCATCTGCTGAGCCTGAACCTTTCTCGCTCTGTTTCTCCATCTAGCTCCGTTTATTTTCTATTTTAAAATGATATTGCCGTATTTATAAATATTTAGGAGTTTCTGAATGCAATATTCATGCAGGCAGAAAGGAGCTTGATTGTGAATGTTTAAATGTCAGTTCAGCTTTTGCAGCTCTTGGCATAAAAAGTCATAGATTCAGTTCAGTTATCATGTTCTTTACAGCCAAGTTCAAACATAGTTCAGCCATAGTCGGATCAGAAAAACGTTCCAAGCACCACATTAACTGAAAGCCAGTTTTATAAGCTGGACTGAAAGATGATTTTATCTCCCTTTGGGTGGTCATGGTTTGACCTAATGGCCATGTCATACAGACAAGACTTCTGCTGCCACAACTTTTGAAATAATTTGTTTGACTTCCAGCTTTACTGTTCAGGCTTGTTTAGACTTTTTTCCACCAGCGACAGCAGGACATTATATACACATCATTCCACACTACATTTATCTTGTTTGGTTAGTAGATGCTGCTTGTGGCAGTGTAGTCACAATCCACATCCTGTTTTAACTTTTCTCACTGTCTGACTGTTGGATAACGTTTCTAGCTACAATTAAAGACATCACTACAATTTTTTCACGTTGTTTAACTTTCATCAGGAGAGCTGCAGATAACGGTGTGAATCCGCTCTAAATGTCTACAAACTCTGGGCTGGGTTGTGGCATCATGTCACCTGTATTCAGCTGACTGGCTTTGTAGCTGTTGCCAGATTTGTCTGGGTATTAGTGTAAAGATCTGGGACATTTACACAAGAGAATAAGCAAATTTAGCACAGTAAATTTACACATTACACAAGCAACTATAAATATAAAGAATGAATAAGTGAAAAATGTCAGTGTTGACTTTTGGTACATTTAGAGTCTAAACATCAAAAAAATTGCTGTGGTCAACTGAAAGATGTTATTTGTTATATGACCTGAAAAGTTACACAGACTGTGTGTTGAGAACAAGATGCCTCCAGACTTCATTTTCTATGTCATCAGACATAGAAAACACCTGCTCTGCTAAGGACAGGATATCCACTGGAAATTATGTTAAATGGTCCACATGCTGGTGCTATACAATTGCAAGTCCAGGTCTTGATTATGTTGCCAGTCACAGTGATATTTGCTAAATGTGTAAATGTGTACATGGAATCAACCTCTTTGGCAAAACCAAGACATTTACAAAACTTTAACTTAGAGGCTAAACCAGCCCAAATTCAGACTAAAATTTAGATGTTTGTCTTTTGAGTGAGAATCACTGAGGGCAGGTTGTTCAAACGTAATCCTAGCGGATTTCGGTTATCGAATAGGATCAAATCTTGAAAATGCGTTGTTCAAAACGGAAATCCGGATTGTGAAATCCCCTTGGATCACGTAATCCAACCCTGGTTGTTATCCGGATAAAACCCTTTTTGAGTAGAATCCAGATAACTTGATAACTTTGATCCAAAAAAACAGATCTATCCTGATCAAAATCCACCTTGTAATCCTGCCCTCTGTTGAGATTATCCTGATCCCAACAGAGGGCAGGATTACAAGGTGGATTTTAGAAAGAAACTGCAATAAAACCAAACAGCGGATCAAATAATAAAACTTTTTATTTGGTGCATATGCTTATATTTATATTTTGCACCTGAGTTATTTAACCGTTACAGTGATAAAGAGGTTAACATAAGGACAGGCTCCTATTAAGACTGTCAGCATAGTAAAATAAAATGCTAAAATAGAAAAATAAATAAATAAATAAAAAAAAGCATTAATAAAAAATGACATCATGTCCCCGCAAAGTAAACCCCTAAACGGTTACATCCCTCACTACACGTCGCATGCGTCCCTCGTTCTGACAGAATGACCGAGGTTGGGCCGGTACCTCCACACGGGGCTCAGGTGCGTCATTAAGGAAAGGCAGTTTATTTGTAAAGCACATTTCATGTACAGGACAATTCAAAGTGCTTTACATAAAACTAAAGCATTACTGATATTAAAAAATAGTAAAAGGCAGCACCAAATAGCAAGAATCACAATAAAATCAATGAAATAGCAAGCCTGATTTCCTGAAAACATCGTCACAGAGAGGGAGATTCCGCCTGGTCGCAATGTTATGGAGGACAATACATGCGTATATTCTGTTACATGGTACGGGTGGTTCCACTTGCAAAGCATGCAAATCGTTTCCTCTACCTGTTTGTTAAATAAAAAACTAATATATATATATATATATATATATATATATATATTATAAGTATATTATATATAAAAGTTTGGGGTCACTTTGCCATGGGATTCAATAGGGAAGTGACCCCAAACTTTTGAACGGTAGTATATATATATATATATATATATATATATATATATATATATGCTGTGGAATATGCGACAAAGTTCTCATCTTGACAAATTGTATTAGTTTGTTTTGATTTAGCAACAAAGCTTTTTCTGTCTCGCAGGTCAGGAGAATGAGTTCGGTGGTGACCCGTCGCAGAGAGCAGCGCGTGCTGGTGATGGTCATCACCATGGTGGTATGCTACCTGGTCTGCTGGCTGCCCTACGGAGTCGCAGCCCTGCTCGCCACCTTCGGCCCCCGTGACCTGTTAACTCCGGAGGCAAGCATCACGCCATCGCTGCTGGCAAAATGCTCCACCGTTGTCAACCCTTTTATATACATATTTATGAACAAACAAGTGAGTACTCTCGGTCAATGTTTCTTACTTTGTCTCAGTGACTGCTGCATCCTGCTGCATTATTTAAACCACTTATGTTTTGATTCTGGGACTCCAGCAGTCTTTTAGTTCAAACTTAGCCTGGTTATAACTCAAGTATTTGCAAAGACATAATTTACATTTAACATCATTGTGAAGCATGGTGTGAATAATGACTGTTTTGCCAATTATGAGCTGACTTTAACAGGTAATAACAAGAAACTGGCTGCATATCTGGTGCAAACAATTCACTTCTGCAAGTCCCACATTTGCCCTGCATTGAATCTGATTATTTACAAAGTTTAGACCTTATAATCATGCCCTGTTCAGTCAAGTAGCTACTATTTACAAAGACAGATATTTGTATTTGTCTTCTCGCCCTGCATCAGTACAGAAAAGCCTTTCTTTCCAGCCTGTAATGCTAAGACAAGAGACCTCATTTACAATTCAGCTTAGTGAGTCAGTTCAATACATATGAATGAGGACAACATAAACAAAAGTTTCCTAATGCAGTAATGCAGTGGGGATGGGGGTGGGGGGCAAACTGTAAGGTGCAAACTGCAGAGAAAGTGTGGGTTTAAGCATGAGTTTCTCTGTTTGCAATAGTACCACATTCAAACAAAAATACCCGTGTTTTCATCTAAGTCCAGACTCATGAGCAACATAAGTATATATATTATAGCTGTCAAATTATTACAATTTTTAATCAGATTAATCACTGCTTACAAATTAATTAATCATGACCACCATTTGCGATTATGCCTGAAATCTGCCCGTTTTTACTGTATAGTATGAACAGAACGAGCCAATGCTTTCAAATATTTAGTGTTAACTGACCCTTCACACTTTGCTCCGTGACTCAGTAGCAGTCCTGTTTCCTTTAGCCACCCACAACCTCACATAAAGGACCAGACTGGACTTGGTCAAAGGAGGACAATATTAGGAAAGAACAGGTCAGAGATGGTGGTAGTGTACAGAGAAGCTCGGTTTGGGCACAAATCAGATTCACCCGGAAAACACCCCGTTCACATTCTGCACTTGATACGGGGATGGTATTCACACCTGTAAACAGTTCTTTCAGTTCATCATGAATGTCTTTTTGTCCTGATTCTATGTACTCTCTGTGGGCATGGATCACTGTACGGAAACGGTCTATGTTGAAGCACAGACAGAGTGACTCGACTTCAGTCTGTGCATAGCACATACCTGCATCCTCAGGCCAGTATTGTGGATAAAGCACCTGTAGCTCCTCATTAAACTGATCATAGCCTCTTTTGTATGGCTTCTGCCCACCGTGGGACCACAGGCACTGCTCTAAGTTTTTGGACACACTTAGAAACTGCCTAATGTTTAGCCCTTTGTCACTTTTTCCTTCAGTATGCGTTAACACATAGAAAAGACTTACTCTCAATGCACCTCTTACTCCATTTAGAAAGGCATCCTAGTCCCTTCACACATCACTCCAATAGTCTGACTGCACGACACGTAGCTTTATGAGCAGAGATTATTGTAGTATCTTGTTTTTGCAGCTCAAGTGAAAGTTCAGATACTCCTGCAGTGCATCACACAACATACCCAGATTGTTCACAAAAGTACAGGAACCACTGTATGTTTGTTTAGTTATGCCATCACAGGTGCGATCTTCTGATGTCTTCTGATGCAGAAATATCTATGAAATATCTAAATACCTATGAAGTGCTGGATAGTTGTTCCAAACTGCTTCCAATGTCCTAAAACCGGAGGTCACCCACCTTGTGCCTAATATCCGACTGATTTTGCACATCTGCATGTTTAACTGGATGCACTCTCTCTCTAGATGTGTTATAAAGAGAATAAAGCGTGTCCACCATTTCTTTCACTACATCTTTAATAAAAATGCCCATGACTTTGGACTTTTAGGGGCAGAGTTTTTTAAGGGTGGAAGCTCTGATATTAAGAAGCTCATAAGTGTCTCTTCTTATATTTAAAATGTATGTTTTATGTAATTATTTGCAGATTACAGATTCAATTTAAGTTCTGTTGGTTCACTGCAATCAAATTTGTTCAGAACTTTATTATTAGTAGGCCTGAGCGTTACTGGATCCAGGCTAACAATTACCAAAATGGACCCTGTCAAAATAAGAAAGTACCCTGATCTTGTTCCGGCAGGATCCGGCTCAAGTTAAGCTTTGTCTAGCACCCATGTAAACATGTCAGCAAGAATATCCAATCAGATTGATTGCAACTGGATAGATGCATGTAAACGTAGCTACTGTGTCATACGTGGCCCTCTGTATTTTCTCTGCTGTTCAGTTTTCTCCTTTGAGTCTCTCCACCAGCCTTCAAACAAACATGTGTTTGTTATGTGATGTCTTAGGTGCAGATTTTTGACTCAGTAGACGGTTTAAATGAGTAAAAACAGCTAAATTTGCTCCAAGAAGTAAGAATCCAACTTTTATCTGTACCCTTTGTTTGTTACTTTGTTTACTCCAGAGCTGACAGTTTGATGCTTCTGCTGGTTGAAAACGCTGCTAATGGCAGAAAATATCAGCTAATTACCCTTAATTCCATAATCCACTTGTCCGGAGGCCAGAATGAAACTTTAATGTTGTCTAGTTAATATGCTTAATGGAAGCCAGGCTTTCCAGTGGAGCCAAAAATCATCTGTATGATCACAGTTCAGCAGAAACAGCACTTATGAACTTTTTACGCTAATTTGATTTACGCGTATAGCAAACCATAATGTAACTGCAGGCAGAAAATTTAGCAAATTCATACAGTTAATGGATTTGTCAACAGCTGTTTTGCTCCTGTGAACATACATAATTTGTATAAACAGATAGTAAAACGAACACACGTTTTGGAATCCTAAGTATGTGCAGGTTAAAGTATCATCTCGTCATCAGTCATCTGTTCTGCATCCAGCAGCAGATTGGGTCTAATTATGCGACACCCAGGCCAGTAATTAAAGTTTTATGTGATTTACACCCACTGGAGGACAGAGCCGACCGCTCTCTGCCAGCTCTTAATTTACACCTTTACACAGAACACACACTAGCCCACCCGCACCCACACCTCCTGCACAGCTGCACCGAACACCACGGACATCCAAGGACACGGCACAGAATAAGAAGAGTAAGTAATCTGGTTTCTGCTGCTGCTCCTAATTGACAGCAGAGCCAATTTAAAGTGCTTTGTGCAACATTTTAACAATCAATAAATCATAACAGCGTCATTAGATTAATATAATGACTAAACAAATTTGAGCAGCACAGAGAGGACAGCTTCAGACAAACAGGGACTCTGTTCCTGACTTCATCAAATAAGCCATTAATAATTTAAAAATAATGATGATGTGGTTTATTTAACCCATTACAAGACATGTAACACATTCTCACAACATGTTATGAAACTTAGCTCATGTCCTTGGGCATAGTTGTCTTTTTTTGTGTGAGTGTGAACACACAAAAGATGAATTACTACATAAAGGGGTACATTTTCACAGCAGTTTATGAAGCTGTCTCCAAAGCCTCACGCCTTGCTTCACTCACATATTATGCAAGTCAACTGAAAACCCACACAGTCCAACAAAAGTTGCCATAAATTTTAAATAGATGTGCAAAACTCGTGTGTCGTGTGTCACGTCACCCCCTTTTTTCACTTTAGAATTTGTCTCATTCATTATCTGAAGCACTTAATCCATTACAGGTCGCAGGTAACCTGGAGCCTATCCCAGCATGTTTACCAGGTGAGAGGCAGGTACACCCTGGACACGTCACCAGTCCATCGCAGGGCCAACACATAGGGACAAACATCCATTCTTACACACACTCATTGCTAACGAGAATTTAGAGTCACCAATTAATCTGACATGCATGTCTGTGGACGGTGGGAGGAAGCCGGAGAACCCTGCAAACTGCACACACACGGAGAGAACATGCAAACTCCACACAAAAAGGCCACTGCCCCAGGTTCAAACCCTCCCCCTGCGACCTTCTTGCTATGCGGCTGCGGTGCTGATCACCACACCACCATGCAGCCTTTGTCTCAAGTATATTAAAATATCTGAATTGGCATGATATATTTTAGAAGATTTAATAACTGAAAAAGACAAACTACTAACTTTACAATCAAACTGATCGCTATGTTTGAAACATTTGTGAAAACTTGTGAGAACTGGTATGTTTGGCTAAAGGGAACAATACAGATGTTGCTCTAGCCAACACATTTTCACAGCATGTACTCTGTACATAAGCTGTGTATAAAAATAAGCTCCATATATGTAAATCATTAGAGCTCAAATACATAAAGAAATATTGTTGCCAAATTCCTTTTAACCTGAAAATTTATAAGAACAAATTTTAGCATTTAAGTTTCAGTACTTTATAGTTTCCCAATGTGCCACGTTCTGAACTTTGTTTAGGCTGTTTAAGCCCGTGTTTGCAGTACACGACAAATTCAGAGCAAAAATAAAAAACATTTCTCGGTATGAGCCGATATACCGCCCAGCATTAGTTCTCTCTGTACTGTCTCTGACGTAGATACACAAGCATTGTTTAAATACAATAAGGCAGTGGTTTCCAAATGTCCCACATGATAACATATGTTGATGTTCTTCTTGGTGCATTATGTTAACAGATGTGCCTAAGCATCCATATCCAAAAAAAAAAAATATCAGCCTCTCTTGCCACCAGCTTTTTTTTTTTTTAAATATCACCTGTGATATTTTTGTTTCTGGACACCTGATGTTAAAAATGATAAATGTAAGGGTTCCAAACGATCAAAAACTTCATAAATAAAGAAGATAAAGTGCTTTTTGAAGGATTCGCTTAATCACTGTAACAATCACTTAGATCCTCAATATTAGCTTCTCTAAAGCCAAATTCAGATTTTTAATATGGTATGAGTAATAATTTTGTTTATGTATTAATGAACACATTAATACAAATAATACAAATTACAAATCTTTGTATCAATGTGTTAATTTTGACAGCCCAATAAAAATCCAATATTTGATAAATATCTGATTTTCTTTTGTTTTTACGATGATCTGGCAACCCCCTGAAATTATCTTGGGCTGCATTAAGGCAGCGCTGGCAATTATTTAAATAAAAAATCCAGTGTAGACGTTCACATGATACCACTGACAGGCCATTGTTCTCTGGTTGGCTTAGTGATTTAATTCAGAAATATAAAAATCTGACTTTTTTTCCTTATAAGCTGTTAAACATCAGGCGCTGATCTGTTGTCTTTGTTCAGCTAGATTAAATGGAGCTTTCCTGATCTTTTGCTTATACTTTGTAAAATGTTTTGTTTGTGTAAATCTGTCATGGCAGGATGGTTTTCCTCAGGAGTGAGACGTACTACAATACAGCGTCAAGTAAAGCAGAATCACTGCTATTTAATTCTGACATCACAATGATAAAAACAACAACAACAACAACAAAAAAGACAATATAAGTGATAGAAATGTAGTTAAGGGAAGGAACGAGAGAATAAAAAACAGCACATTGTTGGATAGAAGAAGAAATTAAGCCTGAAGAGAAAGGATGGAGACCAAACAGGGTGGAGGAAAACAGGCAAGAAAATGAAAAAAGTACAGGGAAGAAATGTTGGGGATAAATTAAAGACGTCAGGATGGATTTTTGAAAGAAAGGCAGAAAAAAAGAGGGCAGAAATTAGAATTGTGAAGAGAAAGTAAAATGATTGTAATGTAGTAAAAGTTAGAAATGATTGCGAGACATTATGATATAAGTATGAAAAAAATAGCTGGCAAGAAGAAAGGTGACCGTCAGAAGGAATAAAGGCTGAACTTCTTTTAATCTCCTAAAGGTTAACATAGCTTTGATTTTGATTAACATGTTAATATCGAGTAATAACACATGGTGGTGATGACCTTTCCTCCCACCTCCCCATACACTCTTTTATCTCCCTCTGCCTCTTTTTATCTGCTTCCAGCTCGGTCCGTCTCGCAGGTTTTCAGGTTGTCACTTCTGAGCTTGTGAGACATTTAACTTTCTTTGATGACTGACTTGCTGCGACAGCAACGTGAAGTCTTTCTGTTGGCGTGCATGTGTGATGATTAAGCTGCTGAGTGAACTTGCAGGGCTGCGGAACGTGCACGAAGCCGCACTGTGTGGCGCTTTCAGTCTTCAGTTCCTCCCAGCCCATGACTATGGCAGCAGTGTGTTGAGGCGAGTTGAAGACTTCAAGCGCTGCACAGATTCACGACCCGGACATCAGCTATCATCGAACAGGAGCCATCTTTACACCTCTGGTGTGACACCTTGGAGGTGCCATCATTGATGTCAGTGTGCGAATCTATGGATCTCTAGATGATGATGTTAGCTCAGCTTGTAAAAACTTGTTTGAGTCAGTTTCTAAAATTTCAGCCAAAGAAAACAAACAGTGCTCATTTACATCAGCCAACAAGGAAATTAGTGATGTCTGCTAAAATTAAACCTTTTTTTAAACATGATTTTAATTGTTTCTGCACTTTGTTTTTTTCTTTACGTGTTATGTAAAGCACATTGATTTGGTTTATGTATGTAATGTGCTATATAATAAACTTGCCAAGCCCTAGGGAATACATTTGGAAGTCCAAAGTAAACAATACCTAAATACCACTTGAAAACAACTAAAACTCTTGCACTTTGGCTGAACCCATGTAAATGGTACATGTACTTTACTTATATAGCACTTTTTTAGTCTTTTTGACCACTCAATGCACTTTTTCCCTTACAAGATACATTCACCAATTCACACACTGAGGCTCAGTGTTTTGCCAAGTGTTGTACACTTCGATATGTAGTCTGGGAAAGCAGGATCAAACCACCAACCTTCCAACTGTATCTGTCTGAAAATGGGGATTTTAAGGAGAGATATTCAAAGAATGGCTGGTGTCTAAAAAGTGTCTACGAAACATTCAAGACGTTTTCCATTTTACTACAAGTCGGATATCATTTAGTCTTCCTTTAGCTGTGGAAAACGATATGTTAACATGTCTTCTAACTGGCATTCATCACTTGTTTGCTTTAGTTGGAAAGCTTAACTTTATTTCATCAGAAGCTCTGCTATTACTACGATAAACTTGCTTGTAAAAGGTCTATGTAAGCAACAGTGTGTAACGTGAGGGTTCAGTGTGTGGTGGGTTGTTCACTCTCTAGAGGGATGAACAACCGGATGGAGACGGATTATTTGTAGAGCAACACTTTACTCTTCTCCACATGTCAACAACTCCAACACAACAGAACACTTCCTTGTTCTCGCTCCCATGTGACAGTGCTAGCCAATCAGAAGTTAGGCAGGGCTAACCTGAGAGGACGAACACAGATGCAGATTAAAAAAAACTGTCACTCTTGTTTTAAAATGCAAATAGGGAGAACTAAACCTGCAACGATTACTTTTTAACACAAATATGTAAATAGTTAAAGCTGCAACAAATATTTGGCACCTTAAAGCAAATTAACTGCAATGTATGAATCACTATATGAGTCTTACAAGTATAAAGTTTGCACGAAGAAAAAAGCAACAGAAAAATAAATAAATAAATAAATATGGCATTTTTTTCTTTTCATTTAGACAAGAATATTATTTTAACAAATGACTGAGACAACAGTCAATGATATTGTAAAAGCAGTGAATGGTCGAAATTTGTAAAACACATAAGAAGTTAGCTGAGGCACTCAGGGAGATGATAAATAAAAAGCCTTTATTATATCATGGCTAATCTAATAAAACATGTCCGTGCTGATGCGTTTCAGCCTAAAAGGTCTTTGTCAGGGCAAATGGCAAAATCAGTCAGCTCAGTTCATGTTTAAAAATGCAAAGACACATGCTCTGTGTGGGCAGGTAGGCGGTCACATGGTGCGCATGACCTGCCATGACAAACAAAGATTCCTTTAAAGAAAATTGAACAAGATGTAAGAAACATACATGTATACACACATATCAACAAGTACATCTCCTCATTAAGCCCACTAAGAGCTGTCAGTTAAGCAACCAAACAATTACAAAAAGGAAGAAAAATCCAGTTCTCCATTTAAGCCTGGGCAATGTGTAGCTTTCAATATATTAATCAAAAAGGACTCTCTTTGTCTTTTGAGCCTGTCTCCACCTCTGATTGAGTTTTCTTTGTGCTCTATACCCGATGTCTTTAATGAATTACAACTGCTGTGATTAGCATCTTTATAATGAACAAACACAGGATGTTGGGGGTTGCCAGTTCTTTAATTTTAGAAAAGCTCCAACCTTAAACAATAAACTGGTTAAAAGTCATCTCGCCCCACTGCAGTAACATGATAAATGTCAACTACTTCACTGATGTTTCATCAGGTCGTAAGTTTGACATAAAATCATTTAATAATTGCAATACCTCGCAAACTGAAGGCAAGATTGGGTGAACATAAACATGCAGTAAGAAATGGCAACCCCCAGTATGTGTTTATTTTAAACCTCTGCACTAAAATTGCAAATCCATAATGAAATGAGTATATCTCTGCAACAACAAGGTCTATCTGAAGACTTTTGGAGTCACAGTAAAAGGCACACTTGTGAAATTTGTTTAAGACCCACTCCATAACTTTTCAACCTTAAAACTCTGCACTCTGGACTTGATGGCACAATGACATCTATTATGACGCTGCGCTGCGATGCAGCTGAGTTTCAGTTTACGCACGTGTCACAGACTAAACTAAATGGCCATTTTAAACCCACACTGTGGTTGATTCTGTAAAGAAATGTTAGAAGACATTATCAGTGCAAGTGAGGAAACAAAAGAGAGTCAAAGACAGAGCAAGAGATAAAACAAGAGTCAACATAAGACTGTTTCTTACTGGCTGGAGAGAACTCACAGCACAGGTAGGATGCACGATGGATGCCTAATAAGCCGCAAAAGTTAAGTAGTGCATCTTTAAGATGTGTAAATATCAGTATATCTATTACTGGTGAAGACTAAATGAAAATAGAACCTGACACAAATGAAAGGTTTTAGACTTGCCTTAAAAGCTGTAGCTCTAAACCAGATCAGATCATAGTGAATGTGAACAGAGAACAGAGAGATTTTAGTACAGATAGCTCAAGTTATGTGTCCAAATGATTTTTATGGCTAAATCAATGACCATTCCCTCATTTTTACTGATATTCAAACATCAACATTATGTGTCTCGAAAATTAAACTTGAGAGGTAGAGAAAACACATGTTGCTTCAGTGTAAGTGAAACATCTGCATGTGCAAAAACCATGACTAATCTTGTTCTTCATCCATTTTTCAGAGGTCTGCTGTAGGAAGAATGTTCCATAATTTATAAGAGAAAAAATACATAAAATTAGACAATCAAAAAAAAAATAAATTGAACTTGAAGATTTCTTTATATCTCCAATATAAATGTTTGAAAAAGATCAGAATCTTAAACTAGTTTTCCTTATTTAATAATCCCACAACGTGACACTTTGTCATCAGATGTACACTAACAAAAAAAAAAAAATCTCATCTATGCACCATAAATGTTATGCATGTTTTTCCATGAATGATTTTTCCTTCTGTTCCCTGAAGTTTTATCAGCCACTGTGCTAAATCTGCAAGCGGTTACCTTCATCAGTGACAGCTCTCCATCTCTTCTTTAAGTTTGGCCTTTTAGATAGAGAGGAAACATGCAGCACCAGTTTGAACTTTTCTGAAGTTTTTGTCTCTTTTTTTCAGATTACTTTCTCATGCTGTTGGTCCCCCTGCAACCACATTTACAGTTGATAAACTGCAAACTAACAGTGGATACATTTTTAATCAAGTGAAGCCACCTGGGTTTTGTTTGGTAGCAACAAACTATGAATATTTTTAAATTTATTTCCATATATATTATATTAAGACAAGACTCACATTTGGCACCCTCTAATGACCTTTGTGGCCAAAAGTGTCCACGGAGAAAATTTGCTACGAAATTGTCATACAGCAACATTTTTTTTCCGTAAATCATTTAAACATATTCTGTCCTGCTCAAATCTACCATACATTCAATCATTTAAATGGTTTTAACCTTTTAAATGCCAGTTTGAGTATTTGAATTACTGTCTCATTCATTAAAAAGAAAAAAATATATATATTCCATATAATAAATATGAGTGATCAGATTATTTAGTGGTGATCAGACACTTGGATATGTCAAAGAGTAGCAAGAAAATTATTTTGATTCTGTAGCATCCCAGTCGAATAAATATTCTTAACTGATGGTCTGTAGTGGTTTAATTCCATCCAAATTTTCTTGAACCAACATAAACCAAAATAATAGCTAAACAAGAGATAAACACAAAAACAGTACATTTCATATCTGTGTGGCGTTACTTCTGACACCTCAGTTTACAGCATCACAGTTTAGTGACGTTTACATCCAAATTAATTTCAGATTTTGTACATGCATTAAAACAGTCATTGCATTGACCTTATTGCCACTTTCAACTGGTGCTAAGACTGGTACTGTGCCTTTTACTGTCTCTTATGACTATTTTAGCTCTGTGAAACACACTTTACACTGTTTGCCATCCTTTTGTAACTAAAACATTTCTGAATTTACAGGAAGTTCCAAAATAAAATCTATGAACAATACATTCATAATTCACAATCATATTAGCTACCTTTACAAATTATTTTTGTATTTTATATGTAGTGTCAGAAACTCCCTCTGAGCACCTTCATGGAAAAAATTCACATTGGCAAAAAAAGCTGCTGTAAAATCATCACACACCTGTTTTTTTCTGCTTTTTTCATAATTCTTGAACACATTCAGACCTGCTCAAAACTACCAAACACTCAGTCATTTTAAGACTTTTAACCCTTCAAATGGCAGTTTTATTATTCGAATGATTAATTATTATTATTTAAAACATGAAATATTTTCTTTAAAAAAATAAATAATACAGGGAATGGGCTTTGATTGTGATTAGAGTATTGGGTATGTCAGAGATTGACAGTATAATTGATTTGATCTCAGTATTTTTTATGTAGTATCAGTTACTTTTTCTGGTGACCATCGTGACCAAAAGTGTCCCATTGACTTCCATTAAAACTAGACATTTAATCTCACTGTTATTGCAGTTTAAAACTATTCATTCTTTAATGTCAGCATTTGATTTGGAAGAAAATTTGGGATATTTAACAATTTTACTTTCTTCATTTCAGGAAAATTAACTGGTTTCCTATTGTAGGCAGACGCAGGGAATCCTGGTATTTTTGACAGTTATGTCATGGAATAATAATGACAGTGAGATTAAAAGAGATACTGTAGTTTTAATGGAACTCAGTGGTCACACAGGTCACCAGAGGGTGCCAAATTCTTTAACACAGTATGAAAGACATCTGACAGAAAAAGACACGGGAATAAAAAAGAAAATTGCCCCCCCAAAGTTGAAAATGGACAAATATGTCATAAGGATGGCATAAGGGTTAAAGTTTTTTACTATTTAGGAACATGGTGCTTATTCTGCTCATGATGGTGGTGAACATATGTGCAGTGGCTCAGCCCTCCAGTGATTAGTACTTAGAATATTGCTTGTCTTATTAAGTGCCATGCCTGCATGAAAATATGTTAAATAAAACCGACAAGATGTGCTTACCATTGGTTTGAGTCAAGGAACCTGTATTCTTAGCTCAGGAGAGCTAAAAATAGAGCACATCTTAACATCCTGACAGAGTTCGTTAGACAAGAGGGTTCTCCATGGATTACCCTCCTTGCTGCAAAGCGATGAAACAATGCCACAGCAAATGCGTAATCAAAGCAAAAAGTGGTCCAAAGAAATATTATAGTGTGTGGCCTTTATTTTGGCCAGACAGAGTGTGTATGTTCATATATATATATATATATATATACATATGTATGTATGTATGTATGTATATATTTATACATATATATATATATATATATATATATATATATATATATATATATATATATATATATATATATATACATATATATATATATATAAACATATATATGTATATATATATATAGTACTAGTAATGAGTCTGTATCCTGGCCATGCACTCTAATTTTTGTTGTACATCCTTGTATAATGACAACAAAGTATCCTATCATATTGCATCGTATTGTATTGTATATTAACATTAAAAGTAGCAGATCTAAATCTCCTAAACACACACTTGATTGTACATCACTGTAAATTTTTGCACATTAATATTTGAATTTGGATACACAAAAAGTAAAAGTAACCTCTCTCAGTTGAAGTTCCTTTTTTTTTTACTGGATTGTAGATTAAAAATTGAGACAACACACACACACACATACAGAAAACAAACAAACACATGGCTTTAGAGTTACTCCTCCATGCTCCATAGTGGGAGCCACACCTGTAGATGGCATATGTTCACCCTCCGTAGTTGATTGCATAGCTCCCACATGGAGGCCTAATTTACACTGTTCCCTCCAAACAGCTTGAACTCTGGGAAGTGTTGTTGATTGCTGTGATTTGTTCAGCTGTTAATTAATTTTAATAAATATCTCCTTTGCAGCAGAAGGAACTCTTTAGGCTCTTTTCATTTCTCTGCCTATCTCCTTCGTTCACCGGCTTCTGACTGGAAATCAATCTTGGCTCACATTTTCAGGAATTCCTGCAGGAGACAAGAAGATTGTTTGAGCATCTGTGTGGATGCACAGGTGTATAATTTGCAGATGTCTTCGGCATCTGGGACATTTAAAGAGGGCTTGGCACATTCCCAACGTTTAATATGTCACACACCAGACGGATGATACAGTTGTCTATATTTACCTGGTCAGTTTGAAGTGATGTCTCTGAAGTGACTGCTGTCTTCACCTGACTCCTCATTGCCTCTTCAACTCTAAGTTTGATGGACTGAAATAAATTGAGAGTTTACAAATTGAGTAATGAGAAGACGGTTTCGTGTTTCCTTATGAGTCTTTCACCACTGCCTCTCTGGCTTTCTTCAGTGCCTCGTCCAGCATCATAGTAATCACAATGATTTTGTTTTTAGTATTTTGTACTTCATTTTGACAAGTGATCATAACATTTATTTTAATTATTTGACTGTAACATCTTAGCTGAAAAACCAGCTGAAAAACTAGGTAGGTATGTAGGTAGGTAGGTTTGACTCCTATTTAAAAGACAGGGGCTACTTTGTGTCTGTAGGTAACCATAAATCCGAGTGAACATAAATAACCTGTGGAGTTCACTTGGGGCCACTGCTGTTCAACTACATGCTTCTACTCGCTCAACTATTGAAAAACAACTAAATATGTTACCATAACTATGCTGATGACACACAGTTCTACATTACCATTTTACCAGGAGTATATTGTCCAGTCCAAACACTGATCAAATTAAAGATTGCATGTGCCTGAACCTCTTTTAGTTAAATGAAGACAAAATTGAAATAATAATTTTTTGAGCCAAGGAAGAGGGATTAAAAGTCAACACTCAGCTTCAAACTTCTAAGTTCAAAACCAACAACAAAACCAGAAATCATGAGCAGTCATGGATTCAGATAAAAGAGCCTTTTATCGCTTCAAGAACATATCAGGGATTAAAGGTGTTGTATGTTATTTTATGTTATTAGTTTGTTTTATTGTTTACAAATAAAACATACTTAAATACTTAAATACTTTCAGTTCTGCCATTCAGTTTGGTGATAAAAATATTTAATTTCAATTGTAATCTTTATACTGTGTTTGATTATGATAATAATCAGCAATAATTAAAGGCAAAGTCATTAAATTTCAATTTAATTTCAAGCTAAAATTATCGGTATTGGCGAAACTTACCCTGGATTTACTTGGTATGAGCTAGATACCAAAATTGGCAGTATCGCCTAGTCCTATCTTACTGGTCCCTCTAAACAGTCCATCAGACAGCTGCAGTTAGTCCAGAACGCTGCTGCTCGAGTCCTCACAATGACCAAGAAAATGGATCATATAATTCCAGTCCTCAGATCTTCATACTGGTTTCCCGTTTTTGAAAGAATTAACCTAAAAATAGGGCTGGGTATCGTCACCAATTTCCTGAATCGATTCCTGAATCTTTGATGGGTTTGTGTCATCATCAATGTTGCTGTCTGTCACAACAGTATATTTTGATTTGATTTCGATTAAATCCAATTTGATTCGATATTTATCAATTTACAGCTAATTATGTAACACCACCTATTTTTCTTGAATATTGTCAGATAACTAATTTTTCTTTGTAAAACACTAAGTGGATTACTTGACAGTCAAAATCAGTTATCATGGAGTAACCGGATTACTGCAGTAATCTGATCTGACACATCTACATGCATTTCTGAAATACAAGAACAATACAGTTTTCCCCCAAATTCACAGCCAGAAATACTGTGGTGAAGAAGAAAAAAGAAAAAAAAAGAAGAGAAACCCACTGGACAGAAAAAGTTAAACTTTTTAAATGTGCTGATGAAAGCGTTTTATTAAGCGGAGTCGCTCTAAATATTAAAGTTCAGATCTCAGGTAACATGTCAATAAAATCTACAAAGAACTTTTGATCCACTTAAAGCTGCAACACGACTCAGAAATTCCTAGAATGACGTAGATTCAGCTTGTTCAGCTTTGCACGTTTCCATGACGACTGTGACGCTATCAGTGTAACACTGGATCAGGAGAAATCCTCCATCCACTCCTCATCCTGCTTCCATCTGCACCTGCCTGAGAGAATTCAGACAATAATAATAATAATAATAATAATACATTTTATTTAAAGCGCCTTTCAGGGCACCCAAGGACGCTGTACAAACAAATAATAAAACATTAAAAGTACAGGAGAGGCAGACATATACAACACAATCTAAAACTCATATTTTTGTCTGATTTTCAGCTGGTTGACATGTTTTCTGACGCGTGCACTCTGTCCTCTGATGGAAACCTGTGTGTGCGCACTGCTGTGGACACAGAGAAGCTATGACATCCATAGCTAGCACACCACCTTCCAGTTTTGCTTACCCTTTTGCAGTGTCTTGGTATAGTTTATAATATATAGACAGTTTTCTACTGTCATATGTTTCTGATACAAAAATAATCTTTTAACTAAGGAAACAACCATAAGCATAGTAGTCATTTCATACCCTGCATTGCTCCATTCCCCTATTGTTTCTGATAATTCTGTGCAGGAAAGGTTCATTTACGCTCTACGCCAGGGGTAGCCAACTTCGGTCCTCGAGGGCACCAATCTGGCAGGTTTTCCAGATTTCTGTGCTCCAACACACCTGACTTAAACTAACAAGTCATTGTGGAGATCCTTATAGGCTGTTGGATCCATTTAATTTGAGTCAGGTGTGCTGGAGCAGGGAAATCTGGAAAACCTGCCGGATTGGTGCCCTCGAGGACCGACGTTGGCTACCCCTGCTCTACGCTAAATACACATAGGATACATAGACCTGATGAAGGAAACAACGTAGTATCACTGGAAGCAAATGGAACAAAGAAGAAGCCACAATGCATTTAATGTCTGAGCAGACCACTGGCATATACTGCTTCATTTTATGTATCTTTATGAGAACGTCCCCCAACGGTGGAGGGCAGCAAAGGACGTTGGCATGTCACAATACACGAGCCTTAATGAACCTTAATACGTCCCAGCTATATCTATTGCTGGTATGGCCTGTAGTGGGAAAAAAGGATGTGTACTATAAATACAACACCATGTAATGGAAAAACACAGTTAGAGGGCAGAAGGCTCTTTCTCTCTCTCTCTCTATTTCAGCCTGACAGATTGTAAAATAGCTGCATTAATCCACACACACAAATCCTTGTTTTAAATAAAAACAAGAAAATTGTACATTACTTTGTTCCCCACACAGATGGGAACTTAAATTTTGATCCAACAGCACACCAACATTTCAAAGTCGAAGTCAGCTTTATTGTCAATTCTGCAGCGTGTTCTGGACAGAGAATTGAAATGGTTCTCTCAAACCTTGGTATTGGTAAGTATGTAAGCCAATAAACATAACAAACAAAACAAGAACTATCACCAAGTAAATAAACACGATAATAAATAGACAAGGCAAATTACAGAGTGCAAGAATATTGAGTTAGCTTATGGTCTGGTTAAAGGGATTGAAGTGGCTGTGTGCTTTTTCATGAGGGTGTCAACCGGAGCGTCCAGTGTGTGTGTGTGTGTGTGTGTGTGTAAAGGGGGCTTTCCCTCAGTCTGCTGGTCCTGGCCTGCAGTCTCCTTTCTAATGGCAAAAGGCTAAACAGCTGTGTGACGGGTGGGTGGGGTCTCTCGCGATGCAGAGGGCTTTACAGGTGAGTCGAGAGGTGTAGATATTTTGCAGGGAGTGGAGAGAGGCACTTCCTGCAGGACTAGGAGTTGTTTCCACGTGTGGGAAAGTCTATCTGTTTGTGTAGTTTTGGAAACACACTCTTTGGGTCTGCGTGGTTAAAATCCCCAGCCAAGATGAGAAAGGCATCAGGGTGGGCTATTTGCTGCTCACTGATGTGTTAACACAGTTCATTCAATGCCTCACCCCTGTTGTTTCCACAGGCGCTTTGAGAAAAGTTCAGTATAGCTGTAAACTCCCTTGGAAGGTAGAATGGGGGCATTTAATAACCAGAAAGCCACTGAAAGTGAGAAGTGTTTGCAGGCCACAGCAGCGTCACGACACGTTGTTATTGAGCCAAGTTTCCATGAACACATAAACAAAGCATCTTCTCACAGAGTTTTCCGTAGAAGATTTAAATTGTCCAGTTTATTGTCCAAAGAATGTACGTTGGCCTGCACGATGGTGAGCTAGCCGCTAGCTGAGCTCAGGTACCTCCATGCTTGCCCCACTTCTGCTTCCTCTCACGCTGCTTGTGGCCTCCACTGTGAGCGATGTGCAGGGCTGTGGTTGGTGAAGGAGCAGGCCTCCAGAGCAGACCGTGGTCTCGTAGCTCTTCTGCTTGAAAGACGAGATCCTGTCGACATTGAGCAGAACTCACGACTGTATGTGCGGTTGAAGATGGGTCGATATGACAAAGACGTACAAAAACACTGCGACTAACGTGAGAAAGAACAGAAAAGACCAAAGACATGTAGAAAGTGACGTCTTTGTTCGTGTTGCTGCGTGATGATGCACACTTTCCATGCCTTGCAAGTGTTAACTGGGCAATACTTGCTTCTAAAAGGCTTGGGTTGGTTGTTTTTTTTTGTTTTTTAAACTATCAACATGACATTTTGAAACCATTGCAGATGAAGACCTTAATGAATCTGGTTACCATGCTGCTACCAATGCTATCAAAGCGAACAGAATCTGCATTTCTGATTCTAAAACATAAAACATCGACATTCAATGCCTCTGACTTTTTTCTTTTTTGTTTCTTTAAGGCTAAGAATAAAAGGAAGCCTTGAACAGGCGTGTTTTTACATCCTCCACTGACGTCAAACAGATTAGCTTTATATCATTTTGGCGTTACCCATAAAAGTCTGAAGAGCTATTGCTACCATATGGCAGTGTTTTCACACACATGACCTTCCCATTTCTTGTGTGTGACACACTGCCAACTAAACCCTGGAGTAAAACCAAAGCCTTCAATATACATTTCACATAGTATCATAAGCTTATTGCAATTTGTTTGGATTTGGTTGAGCCACTGTCTAAAATTGCAACCTGTGCCTGTAATCCCTCCTGACGTCACCCTGTCCTCCCTTTCACTTCTCACACACACTTCACACTTCTAGCCCTTTTGTTTCCTCTTGGGATTTTACTTTTGCACAAACACCTTTTTTCCCTGCTGATCGCAGCTTTCCAATAGATTAATACACAACCATTAAAATCTTTTAGTGTCTTCAAATGGAGTGCTCTTTGTGAAAGCTGTAGACATAAACAGTGCCTCATAAATAATGCATTGTCTGGCAGCTGCTAAGTATTACAGTTAAGGACGACAAACTGTCTTATTTTCACATTATCAGGAGGATGTTTGTTTGTTTTTCCTCAGGGTGGGAACATGCTGGAGGAAGGTTTGAATAATGATGATGTAATGAGACATACCAGGGTTTTACTTTTCCTGCACGTTAGATCTGTGGCACCCTGGGGAAATGTAGTAGACTTTAAGTATACATGTGGAACTGTAGCGTATACTAAGTACACTACGTTTATCCAGGGGATGCCTGCTCTGCTTCAAACAGAGGAAAGAAGACAAAAACTAAAATGGGTCGAAGTACTTATCATAAATAAACAGACTCAAACTGTTCTTATTCTAAATGAGAGTACCATGGTTTTTATTATGTTACTTGTATCTGTTACCAGAACTGAACTATAATGTTATTTTTGTAGGTAGTTTGTCCCCTTTTTTTTATGAAAGTTGCTTTTCTTACGTTATAGTCTGTTTGTTGTGTTTTATCTGTGCTTATGCCACTTCGGTCTGTAGTTTTTATCCTTGACTGTGATTCATGTGTGACGTTTAGGGATTCCTCAACACTTAATTTACTTTTTAAAACTAGAGATATCCCTGGGGAATTTTGAGAACAGATGGTTCACATTTTGTGCTATGATTTAATATAAGTTTAGAGCTACAGCTGCATCATTCCAAATGGATGTTCATATTCATCCAGAGTTTGTTTTTCTATTTGTGCTATGTGCCATCTTCATTTACTGCTCAGTTGTTTTATAGATACTCTAGAGCATTATTATTTCCCCACTAGCTCACATTTTCATCAAAGTACCTTATTTTATTTTAATTTAATCTGCTGCAATCTGTTCTTTTTGAAGAACTGGAACATTATTTTGTTATTTTTGTTAACTCCATTAGGAATTTCCATCTAATTTGAGTATCAATCTTCTAAGTGGAGGAGAAATCCCAAATCTTACAGCTCTGGGTGGAGTTATTTATTATCTTGAAGAGATAGACATATGTGTCAGATTTACAGTTTACACCTAAGTTATTAACCTTTTAAAACACAAAGTCCTTCAAATGGGAAACTATGAGAACAGATGGTGGCAGTGTGTGGCAGAATGGTAATTTTGGAGACCTCATCTGAACTGTCTGCACAGAAACTGCTCTAATTTTGTTCTGCTTTACTATCAGTTGGCCTTTGCAGAAATAATATTTACATATTATGCTTTGACATGATGGATGTTTAGAACTACAGCTGCAAGTGTTCCCTTTACTATGACTCCAAAAGTATTAAAACAGCCCTTGGATTGCAAAGATATACTAAATTTATTATGTGCATGCAAGTTTTGAGCAAAGGGATAAAATATAAGCACAGGGCTCAAAGGGTTCAGCAAGTTTAGGGGCTCAGTAATAGATAATCAAATATTTGTTCACATAGATCAATCAACAGGACACACTGTGAAGGTGCAGTTAATGATAAACAATTAGAGGAAATGTATTGTTAGTATTGAAGCGTATTAAGCGTCATATTTTGGTCAGATTGTGATATCTGCCTGACTGTAGCTTACTCTCCTGAAACTGCTAATTAAATGCCTTTGAAATACGACTTAATAATACTACGTGGCTGATTTCAAACCCTGTTATGAAATCAATTATAATATTCAACAGGTCTGTACTATTTTATAAGGTTTGTGTGAATTATGATTATTCTGTTTTCATTTTAGTTATGCTGTATATCATTCAATAATATTTTACACACTGACAAACAGTAAGATAGCATTTACTTCAGTTTAGTCATTTATCTTTTGCTACATCTGTTCCATTTTATCAACCAAGCAGAAGATAGCCGTATACTTTTACTTTTTCCCCATCCTGTAAAGCTAAATGTCATCCGGTTACTTGCTCATACAGCTTGAATTTTAGATTAACACAGATGTTATTTATGAGCCATGGCAGTGAATCAAATCAGACCTGTATTCAGTCTGAACTGAAAAAATATAGCTGAGAATGTGAATGTGGCCTTAAATGAAAGATATCCAAACTACAATCCCAGTTCCAGAAAGTTTGGAACTCTGTGCAAGGATGCAAGTTCAAGATTAGCTTAAATGTAATGGCTGTTAATAGAAGCGACACAGAGGTAAACATATTCAGAATAAAATCTTTAAATGAAATAGTACAACGTTTCACTTACTATTTGAAATGCTTGTTAGGAATAAAATGTAGTTTTATGACATTTAGAAATCTTTGCATTTAGTTCTTATTTAAATTTTTCACAGCATCTCAACTTCTTTGACTTGAAGCTGTACCTCATCACCAACCTCTAACTCCATGTGTTGGCTCCAGATGTGCTCTCCAAGTCTTAGAAAGTTATCCAGTCTCTTCATTAAAACTTTCCATATAAAGATATATAACTTCAAAATATCCACTATCAAACCTGTCATTATTAGAAGTACTGCTGTTATACCCACACTGCAAATAGTGACAGTACTCCTGTATGTGTGTGTGTGTGTGTTCATAGTTTTACAGGTGTTTCCGGGCGTTCTTCTGCTGCTCCATCCAAGAACAAGGCACCACCTTAAAGACATTTTCGCGGGCAACTAAGACGCTCCGCATGCCTCGCCAGGAAAGGGACATCCATGAGTCTGCCCCAGCACCATCCACAGTCCTGCCCACACCCAACTCCATCCATAGGTCATCACAGGGGGCCAATCGTGTGGCTCCCTCTTCAACAAATCAAGGCTACGAAGCTCCTGCTGATGTCGACCCCAAACCTAAACTGATTCTGGTGGCCCACTACAGGGAATGAAAAGACAGAGACAATTGGAGCTGGACGTTCACAGATAATAAAAGGAGCAAATGTCAAAGGAAGCAGGTCCCCAATTAAGACAAATCCTCTTCATAGCAGAAATGTGCAAATGCAAAATGAGGCGTAAAAACTTGTGGGGACATTTTAATCCCAAAACAGGCCATCATTGCTCTGCTGTGTCTGTAAACAGGAACACACAAACTAGCCCATCCTGCTTCCCAAGAACCTCAGTGCACAACATATGGAGATATGAAGATTAGGGCTACAAGGTGTTTCATGCTGACATTACACACTTTTGCAGTTAGGATGTACTCGCCAGTAACACATCTGTCATGCACAAGAGCACAAATGTTGAATTGAAGCTGACCAAGTGTTGCAAAAAATGGGCTTGAGGGACTCATTCCACATTTACATTTTCAGAAACTTTGTACAAGTTTGTCAGGGCAGCTGTTTGTTCAGTGCATTAGTCAGATAATCTTACTTTTCTTTGTGTAGGGAAAATAACAGATCAGTGCTGCAGGGTCAGAAGCAGCCCACACATGGTCAGCGTGAAGAGCCTGATGAGAAAACGCTGGAAGAATTGCTGCACATTTTAACTAAGTAATGATGGATGGCAGACTCCATAGTCCTAAAAAAATGTCTTTAAATTTTTAAAAATAAAATTAAGTGTTTTAGAGAAGATAAATTAAAAGAGGATGTGTTGGTTACAATTTATTTCCCCTTAAATTCTTCAGTAGCTAGAAGTTGTTTGTAATATTTACTAAACGGTTTATGTGGTTGAGCAGATAAATTAATTTTAAGTGTTTATTTAAATGTTTTCTTTTTTTTTAAAGCACTACAACTTCTATGAAGATTTCAGGCTGTAGTGTTACATAAACCCTGTGTTTCATGTTTGTGTACAGCTACGGGGAGACCAAAAGGGAGTCTTTGTTTTCTTTTAACAGGATGTTTTTAGAGGTTCTTAACCAGACACTTTATTACCAACAATTACAAGAAAAATCTGTGAAGCCTTCAAAATTTCAAGGATTTCATGAAAGTCATAATTACAGTTTGACCTAAATAATAAATAAATCTATTTTTTGTCTTTATTGAATACAGTAATCACTAACAACAGATAGAGTAAGGGTCTCATGAATAATTTACTCATATGAGTTTGAAATGCTGGACCCTCCTCCCCACAAATTGTCTCAGTTCAGCAGTTTTCTGGGGTGTATTGACTAAAAGCAGCTCATTTGACCAGTCATGAATTTTTAGTCTCAGTGTTGATTTATTTGTGTGGAAGTAAAGCAAGTGGTAGAGATTTCTGCAGCTGTTTGACCCTTCAGTTCTTTGTGCTGCAAATGAGTTACAATAAAAAAAAAAGATCTTGTATTTAAAGAGGACTCCAAACTACCTTGGAGCTGTACTATCAGGGCCTCGGTTTGGAAACAGACAGCAAAACTGTCACTACAACTAGGCAATATTTTATTACTAGTATAACTAGCAACATGTCAACGGTTTAACAGGTTAGTGAATATTTCTGGAAATGCAAATCTTTTTTAACTTTTGATGTAAAGTTTGTATTTTTCTGGCCAATGGAAGAGGAGAAAATGTTTTTTTAATGAGTCTTTGTCCCAGCTTCAAATAAAATATCTATCGCAAGAGGTACTTAGAGGAGTAAAACCCAGAAATATGATTTAAATGTAACTTTAATGTATGTGGACATGCCAACATTTAGACTGTGCCCACTTAGGAAACCAGAACTTTATTTTAAAAAAAACCTATTTCCTGAAAAGCAGTTTTCTGAAATGCAAAAAAAACAACAACAACAAAAAAAACATATTCATTATTATAACATGATGTAAAATGTTCTGCAAGCTTCTACAATCAAGTTGGTGACAGGTGAGGGTGTCAGAATACAAGGAGGATTCACTAAAGTCTTTCCAAACAAAGATGGGGTCGTGGCCAGAAATCCAGGGACTTATTGACTAGTTCAAAATAAAAATATACATTTCTCAGTCCAAACCATCTCTAAACATTTAAAGTGTGTTATTTTCCTAAAACATTCATGGTTTAGGAAACCATTTGTAAAGCCTGGGGTTTTACCTACAGTAAGAGAAAAGCTTCCTGCAACCACGATCAATAGAGCCACATGTTTGTGGACGTACCTTGTAAAACCAAGGTCTGTGGTTCTTTCTGCAGGACAATGTCAGACCTCATTCTGCACAACAATTAACAAGAATGCAGCTTTAAAAGCACACAGTGAACATGAGCCAGCCGACAGTCCAGCTCTGTCTTTTATTAAATGGAGCATTATGAAGAGGTGAAACAGTCAACAACGTCAACAACTATGGACTCTTGAGCCGATTAAATGTTTTGAACAAGAGTTGACACATTTTCCTCAAATTAAATAAAATCTTTAATAATTTATGTCCTCAGTTCACAGCCAAGAGTATAATAATTAAAAGAATGGTTCATGTAATGCTACTGTTCAAACTTTTGTGTGTGTTGCTGGGATCAATTTGTTTAAATTTTCTAAATATGATAAAGTCAGTCAGTGAAGCTTGAAGAGGCTTTCTATGAACGTGTGTGTGTGTGTGTTGGTTAAATAAAAGTTCAATCAAATTATTTTGTTTCTTGCATTTTAGAAAGCTTGCCAACTTCTCTGGAAATGAGGGTTTTGCTGTAATTGATTGTAATGTATGTTAATGGTAGATCTTTGCATCTTTGCTCGCAGTTAGACAATAACAAACTGATCAAAGTACACCAGTAGCTCCTGAGTTGTGTGTGGATTCTGTGAGTCTATTTAACTTAAATCTATATATATTTATATATGAATACAGCTCTGGAAAAATTAGTAGACCACTGCTTAAACTGCTCATAGTTATGTTGAGTAATTTTTTTTTGTTTGTGACCATCCATCGTCCTTATGATGCCATTCTTGAAGTTTTCAACAGGGTTCAGATCTGGAGGTTGAGCTGGTCATGGCAGGCTCTTGATGTGGTGATCCTCCATCCAGACCTTGCTTCTTCTGGCTGTGTGGCATGGAGGCGTGGCTTGTACTGCTGTAATCTTCTGAGTTGGGGAGGACAGTTTTAGCATAATAAAATAAATGTTTTGTTTAGGATAATCTTCTATGTGGCTTTATTAATGCATCCTTCACAAAGACACATCTGCATAATTCCAGCCTTGCTGAAGCACCCCCTAATCATCACTGATCCTCCTCTATATTAACAGTCAGCTGTGGCTTGTAGGGCGTTCCAGGTCTCCAGATAACCATAAAGTGACTGGGTGTGGGCAAAGCTGAAAATTGGACTCAGATAAAATGACCTTACTCCAGTCTTCTGTTGTCCAGTTCCTATGGTCTTATTCAAGCTTCAGTCTGAGGTCTTTACTTCTCACTGATTATGGTGAGTTTTGCATGACTAGTCCTGCCATTAGGAGCCTGTTTCCAGTTGTTCTTACCATGCACATCACCCCCAGCCCCAGGTCACTTGATGTTATTGTTTATTTCTTGAGTGATGAGGTTGTTGTCATCCCTTTCAGTGCAAAATTGCTTTTGCCCTCTGCAAGACTTTGCTGGCTTCACAAAGCAGAATGAGATGTGCTTGCATAGGAATTGGTAGTAATACTCAGAGATGCAGATTTGAGAATAAATAGCGTGGTCCCTTATTTGATTTAATTTTCTTTTTTCAGAGTTGTATATATATATATATATATATATATATAGATAGATATATAGATAGATAGATAGATAGATAGATAGATAGATAGATAGATAGATAGATAGATAGATAGATAGATAGATAGACAGACAGACAGACAGACAGATAGATAGATAGATAGATAGATAGATATAGATATATATAAGATATTATATATGTATATATTATAAGATATATCTAAATATATGTTAACTGTTTGCCCTGCACTCAGGGCCACCAACCAATGAAAAGTTTTGTGTCTGATCAGATACTGGAACTGGCCAATCAGTACGGGCTTCTGTTGCAGAAGCAAATAGCACTTATAGCATCTTTAAGCTGTAAAATAATTAATTCAAAAGGAAACTGATATGTTTCTATTCTCGCCCCTTTTTTTCGATATCTAAGATGCATTTTGTTGCTGACTGTGTACACATGTGTACATAGCTTAGCATGTTTCTGGTTTGCAGAAGAAAAGAAGAGGACCAACACAAAAGCTGAGTGCTATGTAATGTAGGACATGTACAACCTCACAGACAACCTCACGTCAAAGAAATCAAACTAACCCATCAAAGTGTTTTTTCATGTCATGGATATAACTTTTGGAAAATGTTTTGTAATTAAAACCCTTTACTTGTGTGAATCCATAAATGCATATTTTTGGAAGATTTGTCAATGAATGTGCGATATGTAACGGGGGTGTAAGCTACAAGCCCAGAAATAACATATGTAATATCCCAATATTAGCATGTTAGTAACGGACATTGAAACCAGCACGATTGCACTTTACAGGTTCAGACGAACCACATAGAGAAGGACTTGAAATTGCTTTAATTCTGTCCCAGTATTTCAATTACAAAATTCAAAAATCCAAAAGAATAGTTTAATTTCAAGATTTGTGAGGCGACCGAATGCTGTTCCTTCTAAATCAGATCAATTATTTAGGAACATTTTGGAGAAGCACAGCTCAGTTTGGTAGCAAATGAATATACTGGTGTTTAATATTTAATATAATTTAATTTTTTTCTTGTAAATGGGGCAATGAAGGTTTTTTCCAGTTAGTTTTGAAGGATTATTTCCTTTTTTTCAGTTTTAAATATGATTGAAAGGGTTAGCGTTTCTTCATGACCCCATTTCCATGCCTGATATTTGAGGATTTGATACAGAGTATTAAAGATTTGTTGAGCAATTTCATTCAATTAAGGACTGATTAAGAGTTTTTTTATGCATTCATTTACACTTCACTGCATATTGCACCCCTTTAAATCAGAGCTGGGACTGTTATAAAAGCCATTAAAAGCTCACTTCACCATCCTATGTATGACACATGAAGGAATTTCACTTATATTTTGTAGATGTATCCGATTCAGCTGTTTGTCTTTGTTTAGTGTAAATCTGGTTTTGCAATGTCTACTAATGTGTTTTCCTTTGCTTATGTAACATAAATGATATGTCACAAACATAGTGAGATCTGTCTTTTTCTACTGACTTCACTCAAAGAGAGTCACCATGTGTTTCTTCTTTAAGGAACTGGAGCTCAGTTCAACTTTGTCTTTCCTCCATATCAACACATGCCAATTAATCCATGAATTATTAACACAGGCATTATTACAGGGAAGAAAGTAGATTAACGTTCTATATTACAGCTTTCGTCTCGGTGAGAAATAAACAGCATTTGAAGTGTTCAAATGGAATATAATAAAAAACAGCCATGAATGCATAATGAGCTGAGGGCTGCCAACACAGAAAGGCAAAATGAAGCAAATAGTCTATAAGACAGAGCTTGCATGATTTCCTCTTGAGTGTCACCAGAGAAGTGGTCAATTTTCACAATCAAAAACATTTTTAAAATTTGCAAAACCTATTTGTTTAACTTTTCATCTTGAGGCTCCACTTTGTATGTATATATATATATATATATATATATATATATATATATATATATATATATATATCAAGGCTGGGCACGTTTATTTGTTTTTTTTATTAGGATCCCCATTAGCTTCCACAAAGTGGTCTTCCTGGGGTCCTCACAATAATGCAACAACAATAAAAATACACTATATAATAAAACAGAAAACACAACAGCTTACACTTATAAACAGTTAAGTAAATTCTCTGCATTGTATCTGCCAATTTATATTGTTTTTTTTTTTTGCTTTTGTCAACACTTATACATTTTTAAGAACTCTAGATATTTTTTAACTTGGAAAACTTCATTAGGTCAAGACTACTTGCTGAATACAAGGGTTACATATGCCTGGGAGTGGAGCTGGACAGCAGACTAGAAAGGAAATGCAACACAGCTAGAGGGAGAGACAGAGAAGTCTGGAAGAATCTAAAAAGTTTGCACCAAGAAATCAGCTTTGCAGCCATCTGTTGGGGCATTAGCACCAGAGCCAGAGATGGAAACTGATAAAGAAGACTGGTAAGAAGACTGATTGTGCGCTGGGGATAACAGGGCGGATTTTCCACAGAAGAATGCTGGACAGAACCAAACTGGAGATGGAGTGCACTGGCCTTTTTACGTGTTTAAATAACAAAGACCTCCACCATCGTCAGGATATAGAGACTACAGCTGCACAGTGTTTGACATACACTCATAGAATAGAATATTATTCCTTTTTGGCATCTCTCTAATGGTTACCCATTCATTAATATTCAATTTCTCTACCTTACTTTTAAAACATGGTCAGGCTTTCTATCTCTGACCTTATTCATTTCCACTCATCCACCATTACTCTGTGGTCATCTGGTCAGTGGAAAGATGCCCTTAAACTCTGGAATATGCTGCATCTCTTTAAGATGCTTAGACTCTGTTGTCTTTGTTTTGTAAATCATTGTAATTTTATCTGTAAAATGTGCTATACAAATAAACTTTACCAACAAGCTGCTGATCAGGACTATTCTTCTCTCCCTCTACACAACACAGTGTGTTAGGTGAGAGGCTTCTTAAGGACCTGCCAGCAGCCATCATCCTTTCAAAAAAGATTTCTTATTAATAATTAATGATTTTCAGATAAATAAAGAAAGAAAAATCTGCCCATCTGTTGAACAGGTTACATGTTAGGTTGTTTATCTGTGAGATGTGCCTGATTTTTACAAATCCTGTTGGCATCTGTTGTAAGTAGCATGTCCTCAAAATGGCTAAATAAAAAAAATAAAATACCTGAAGGGAAATAATAATCTTTGAAAGTATTTTTAATTTATTAATTTAACTTAATTTGTGAGGAATTTCTCTTTTAAACTAAATACATGATTAAAAAATTTAAAAATTGTTCCATCATTTTTCATTTAGTTACCGACTCAGAAGTCAGAAGAGTTTGTTTCTGGCAGAAACAAACTCACCAGATTGGTCAGGGTCAGCCTGGAGCCATTTAGAGCCTTGGGTTTTGTGTTTGCATTTTGTTTAATGAATACCTTTTCTGGTTTAATAAATTTGGGCATTTCATTGAACTATTCTGAATATACAGATGTTTCTTATTTCTATTTATTTATTAGACTAATTCTGTACTTTTATATTTTGTGTGTAGCAATATTTCATGATGTTGCATCAGTAGTTGAGTCAGTTTGAGTTTAGTCACTGCACAACCTTGCGTTTCTTTTTGATTTAGCAACCCTGCTGTGCTGCAAAAGAAAATTATTCTGGGTATAATTTAAGAAGATTAAAGCTATTTAAAGATGTTTCTCGGTTGCATTTACACTTTGAATTCATAAAATGAGTCACATAAAGTACCTTACAACACTGAAATGTCTAAACAGAATTAGTACTGAGATTATTATTTGCAGCTTGGGTGAATAAACCTTACTTTCCCCACAATCTCACTTTGACCATTAATATAATGTTAACCACTGCTGCTTTGTGCATTCATGCATGCATTTCTACACGAGTTAGGGTGGGAAGTAATTATAAATACTTTAAAGTGAATTAGATGTGGCTATATAACATTAATCAGACAAAACAATCATCTGGATTCCTCAAAAAACTGCAGCATCCTTTCTGTCTGTTTGTGTGATTAAGTGTCAAGACATGTTGCTCATATAATAAAATGATGCTGAGAGGTTACAGGACAGGAATGTTATAAAAAGAAGCAACAGGCACAGTTTTACACAGCTACCAGTTTTGCATTTTCAGTGCAGTTCATTTAAGTTTTTCCAATTACCGCATTAGTTGGATATTGTTTTCTAATTTTCAAGTTTCTCAAAATATATCACTGATCAAATCTGATCTCAGAACTTACTTTTCTTGCTTACATTTGGTCATTTAGACCATTCTCAGGTGTTGACACTGATCACTTGAGTTGCACATCGATGACATTTGCAGATGGCAAAATTATAAAAAAGCAGGCGCATTGCTCCCGGCTCGGCTGGTATAGCTATTGTTTTGCCTCAAAAAATCCTAATGGTACACTTGTATGGATGTTCCAATCAACATCCCAAGGATGGGATTTAATTTTATAGATGATGGCAGTGTGGGGGTAAGGGGGGGACGGAGGCGACTGATGTTACGTAGGTGGAAGTAGGCAGATCTATTAATGTTATTGATAGATGTGGGGTTGAAAGATAGTGTGCTGTCAAGAATGATACCCAGACTCTTAACCTGAGGGGAAGGTGAGACGGTGGAATTATCAACAGTGAGAGAGAAGCTGTCGGTTTTGGATTTGGTACCAATGAGGAGAAGCTCGGTTTTGCTACTGTTTAATTTTAGGGTGAACCAGGTTTTTATTGCAATCAGTGAGATGCAGTCAGTGAGGGAGGTGGGCGGAAGAGCGGAAGAGGGTTCATTTTAGAGGTAGAGCTGTGTGTCATCATCGTAACAGTGAAAGTGAATATTAAATTTACAGAAGATATTACAGAGCGGAAGAAGGTAGATGATGAAGAGGAGGGGCCCAAGGACAGAGCCCTGGGGGACACCTGAAATGACGGGGGAAGGGATGGATTTGAAGGACTTGAGTTGAATGAACTGAGTGTGGCCAGAGAGGTAAGATGCGAACCAGTCTAGAGGAGTATTGGTGATGCCAGTGGAGGGTAGCCTGTTGAGGAGGGTGGAGTGACAGATGGTATCAAAGGCCGCACTCAGGTCAAGGAGGATGAGGATGGTGAGAAGTCCAGAATCAGCTGCCATGAGGAGGTCACTGGTGATTTTGTTGGGTGAAGTTTCAGTGCTATGGGAGTGGGCGGAAACCTGACTGGAACTATTCATACAGATTATTGTGGGATAGGTGAGAGTAGAGTTGGGAGGCAGTTGTTTTTTCAAGGATTTTGGAGATAAAAGGTAGATTGGAAATTGGATATTGGATACAAACCTGATAACTGGAAGTCGTTGGAGAGCTCTCAGTTGTGTAGTGAGCATTTTGTCTGTGGTAAGTTTCTAGCAAATGTTGTATTTTACACTTTCCACGTATAGTTTTGGTGAGCTGGAAAGACAACAGCAAACAAAAGTAGAAGAAGTGAGCAAATTAAATTAAAACCTGTGGCTGAAGAGAAAACAACCAGCTTGGTTTTCATTGTTAATGAAAAGTTAGAGACTAATTTTCCTTCATTGTGTCAGTAAACAAAACCATCATAAAATAGCAATGATGACATAATGCATGCAAAGTGTTTCTACAAGTTTAATAGTTTTGTCCTAAGCAGGCCATACCATCAAATTACTTTTATTTCCCTTCTCTCTTTATCTATTTTTCCCCATCTCTAGTAGTGACTTTATGACACACTAATCTTAATTAACTTTCTAACTGTAAAAGTAAGGTTTCGTCAGCTCCGTTATAGATGCCAAAAGGTGCAAACAACAACTGGCAAATAAGATTAAATTATGCATGATATTCATTCAGCTGAACATTCAGACTGGGGGTGGTGATGCTGAGATTATTTTTCCAGAATAATAATCAAAAATCCCACAGAGGGTCCAGATTTTTCTTCATGAAAGATACATTACTCCGATATAACTCAATAGCATGGCAGGTAAACAGTTTGGATATCAAGTCGATTAAAAATTTATGGCAGAAGCTGGGGACATGAAAAGGTGCACCAGTTCAGTAAGAGAATACTGACAGTAACATCATCATAAACCGAAGAACAGCTTAATTTCACAAAGCAAGAGGCAGACGTTCGCTCCCAGCATGCAGGAAATGCATAAGAACAGACTGCTACACAATGTGTGATGAGGTGGATCAGACAAATAGATTAAGTGATGCACTTCTCAGAATCATTGCTACACTAGTTTTCAATCCAGTTTGTCAGTAGCTTCGGCTGGACAGACCACCAGGCTGCAGTGCATGAAAACGAACTTGCTCAACATTATTATGTAATAAAATTCCTACACATTTTTTTTACTTATGGGTAGTTCCAACCTACTTTAACCCTTTCAGATGAAAAACAATTGTCTGTACCCATGTCCTTACTCGAATGTTCACAAGTTAGTTTGTTTTTAAGGCAGGGACAAGCTTAATTTTGACAAAAGACCCCCCAGGATCATGATGATAATGGAATAACACAGGATATAAAATAATAAACATTAAAGGTTAATATATCAACAATTCACAAGTCATAGATACTCTGCAGGGTGGATTCAACTCTGCTGACTAGATTAAATGTGCCATTATCAACTATCCCTAACACACATGAGCACAGGTCTGCAGAAGAATATGAAGGCTGCATTTTCTTGCTATATAACATTTTAACAGCTTGAAAAGAGTTTTATTACCAATTTCCATTTATGTATAAGATGAAGAAGAAAGAAACTGATTCACTCAAGTTTAACTAACACAGTTGCACAGTTGGATTTTTATTTCTCCTTTATTCTACAAAAAAAAAAAAAAAAATTAAATCTTATTTTTCCAGCTATAAATAATAATGAGCCATTTCTCAGGTCTAAAGCATTTTCTAAGTATTAGGATCTCCAATTGGTCTCAGTATTGCCAACTATAATGTAAATCAACTTGTCTGAGTCTGATAAATATGTTGGAGTCTTTATTTAGAAATATCACTGTTATATAACATCATTTTTCACATTGCGCAGATTTAAAGTTACACCAGTGACAGAAAGAAGCAGATTTCTTTCACTGACTGAAAACAATGAACCATGGAATGATTACAAAGAAGATTAGGGCCATGCATATAAATCATCTGAGTTTAAAGCACCCTTTTATCTATATAAAACAAAACAAAACAAAAACACAATGCTGACCTCAGGTATTAGAGAAATGACTTTGAACTCCTCTTCCAGAATATTAGTCAACAGTTTTTCACAAGCAAATTATTCATCTTCCGGGGAAATTTGTAAGTCTGATGGACTAAAGTCCAGAGATACTTGCCTATTTGATATTTAAGTGACTGCATTAAACATGTCATATCATAAGCTGTTAACATTACTAAGGGGACTTTTTACATATTTGCACATAAATATACATTTAAAAGCCATTTTTATTAATACAGGCAGCATAACACCCCAGTCCACACAATCCAGCAGCAAAACCAGAGGCCAGGGTTGCCAGTTTTAGGCCAGACCTGGTCAGACCTTGACTTGGTGGGACAACTTTAGGAACAAGGTGTTTTTTTTGTCAGGGAAAACCAGTGAATTTTTATATGCTCAGGACATTGCTATTGCTTATACAATCAAGGACAGGAAACGATTGTGAAATTGCCTGCAAGTCCTTTAAAAAAAGTGACACCTAGTTCACAGAGTGGGCGTGATATTTTTGTGAACAGAAGAGGGTAACATGTGATACTTGACTCCAGATCAGCTAACTCTGGCATGGTTTATGAATAAATGATAGTACTTTCATTTCTCTCAAATTGGAAAATAAGAAAATATAAATAATCACATAAAACAAAAACAAGGAAATACATGTAAAAGTCTGTCCGGTACAGCTATGACCCCGAACTAATGAAAGACTTGTACATGAATGGGGTATTCGACCCAAAAAACATACATACATATTATTTTCCATTTTGCTAAACTAAAGGTGGAATGGAATGATTTCAGCAAATTCGTAGCCTTGATTGAGCCTCATGATGTAAATGAGATCATTTGTCCTCAACTTGTATCATGATACAAAGATGAATTTACACAGTTTTTCATAGATGGGAAACTTATATAGTTGCAGAAAGTACAGAAAAAAGTGAGATGAACCCAAAAAGTCCATCATTTTTTAAAGTAATCTGCTGATAGCTTTCATCATCACAATCGTTGACTGGAAAGTTGTCAGTTTGACAAGCTAAATGTCACAAATAGTGGCAAATATAGATAAGGAAAAACAAAACAAGGAACCAGAAAAGTCTCTAAACCAAGTTTCAAAAACCCCGTTATTGTTCCTAGTTTTTATCCCAACATGCCAAGCAAGACACTAGCATAAGAAATTAATCAAAATATACCCTTCAAAACATTCAGTCACATCATCAGGGAAATGAAACCTACCCATGGTAATAGCAGTCTTTCAGTGATGTGACATATGGTTAAAAATAAAAAAAGATTCTCCATACATACACACACACACACACATACACACACACATGTTCCACCATATATGTGGGAGAACATTATTTATATATATATAAATATATATATATAGCTGAGTAGAATTTGAGTAAATGTTTTAATTATAAAGGTGAGACAGTTGTGTACCCTTTCACACACACCTGTCCCTTTACTACAACTGAACACAAAAGCACTCTGAAGATATCTGTATGATATTCAAAGACATCCTGGAGATGGAAGGAAGCGCTGGAATAGACGGAAAAGTGACATAACTGATATACTAATCTTAATCCTAAACTTTGTAAAATAGGTCAGTATTCTTGTGGGGAATACTTTCACTGTTACCAACATAAAAAAACAAACAAACAAACAAAAAAACAGGTAATGTGTCCAGTTTCACAGCAAAGACAATACATAAAGAAGTCACCATTTTCATTTGCTTCTGGACTTTAAATGAGAAGATCATCAGTGTGAAGATTGTTTATTAGCTCTACATGTCTATCAAGTCATAGTACATGTGAAAATTATTTCTGCAATAACAACTCTAATAAAGAGAAGCAGAAGAAAATTAGAGGTTTTAGTCCAGACAGTTCAGGTGAGGTCTCGCCATGGACATTTACCCCAATTGGGTATCTGAAATAAATATTATATTAAAAAGTCAATGCTTCTCAGCTGAGTAAATATATTATAAAACTATTTAGTTATATGTTGTTTCACTGAAGAACATTTTATGGTTACAGTAATGTAAACTACAGGCTGTAAATCATGTTACTATGGGAACCATGCATTCAGAAGGCCAGAAAGAATATGTGCACAGATTTCCTCACGATTTGTTGGCAGCTTGCTTCTGCTCTGCTGTTATCTATGTTTAGATAACATAGACACTCCTCTGAGGGGCAAACCAGTTAACGGATGCCACTGCTAAACCTGGCAACTGAGTATAATAAGTTGACATCATCCAATTAAAGGGATTTTTGCAACCTACAAAAGAATCCATGGACTATGGACATTAACATTTTGACAGTTTCTGGGTTCCCTGATGTTGAGAATTTAATGAATTCACAAAGCAAAGCTGATCGAAGCAGATAGAAGTCTGAATATTTTAATTATGATCATTATTTGTAAAATCTGTTGACTCTGATTCAAGGTTCAGGCTTTGTCAAGCCAGCTAACACAATGAAATCTAACGTTGGAATCGTGTATTATTTTCTAACGTATAGAGCATTCTAGAGCAGCCGCCGTATCTCAAAAAGCCTCGACAACACAGATGAAAGTATCCCTTCACAATAACAGCATACATATGTGATACCATGAAACAAATACAGACGTATGTATTGACCAGAAACACAGTTACTGTATTTCAAACTTCATACATTTAGGTGAAGAAGTTCCCTCTGGATTATAACTGGTCAGAGGGAAAATATCTGGTGGACAGAAATTTGCTGTCAGACATGTTTCCTCTGTGTTAAGAAGAAAGAGTGGTTCTCACAGGGGGAACAGAGTCGTTCTTGACAAGAAACTTGCCTCGACATCACCTGCTTTTTGTCACAATAAAAGCCCGCTTATAATGCCCTCCCACAGACTTTACCACAACTAAAAGCCAGCGTTTAACTATGAAAGTGACTGAAACCACGTAAACAAACATTTCTGTACCAACAAGGTTGGTGTAGGATCTACTGTTATGCTGCCCATGGTAACGAGCAACACTGTCTAACAAAACTGAATGAAAGAAGTTAGTTTTGGGCTAATTTAGGCAGTACCGTTGACTTACTTGTTAAGGACAAAGCTGGCAACTTCAGCACTTTCTTAAAATCTTTTTCCTTGAGCTTCTTCCACCTGGTGAAGGCTAACGTGACTTTTTTTTTCTTTTTGTATTTGTTCTTTTTGTATCGTCTGGTCACGCTGCCTTTTCAGTCCCCCTTTTCGCTTTCTTGGCGATGGTGAAAATGGCTCCCGTGCTGCTGCTGCATGTGTATGGTCCTGCATTTTTGTGAATAACAATTTAACAGATTTTCCAACTTGCCGGGGTAGTAAGCTGCTCTCATTTATCTTCTCCTCCTGCATCTCAATCAGAGAAAGCGCGTCGTTGGTGCTATTTGTCCCTTGCCGGCGGCTGTAATTTCAAGATGGCAGACTGTCATGGCGCTGCCCTACCGGCTTACCTGGCATATGTACGAACAAATCTAAACTTCTTTACTTACAAGAATGTGCTAGATCATTAGTGGAGGTCATAATACACCAATGATAACACATGCAAACATCGATTTTGGCCAGTAAACAACAGAAAATGTTACACATTGTCCCTTAAAAGGAACTTATAGCAAGTGATTGGCTTTGGTTTCTTTTCAACTGGCTGTGGAAAAAAGAAAATAGCTTTACTTTCATTTGAGTTTGGTCAGCAACACATCTCAATACAATCCTGAAGCATCAAAGTAATGAAAGGGTGCAACTGTGTTATTGATGTTCATCATACGGAATTTCACACGTTCTTTCAAGCTCTGAACTATCAGTATCACCACAGGGACAAACTGATAAATGAGCTCAATTTCAGGTTCTTTTTGTCCCTAAAAACCATTAAACAAACGCCAGACAGTAAGGAATAAACTTCAGTATTAAAACAGACATAACTTCTGACTCCTCTGACTCAGTTATGTTCCTGTCTCATCCGTAACTGGAAAAAACAAGCTACTGGGATACCTTTTGGAAAAAAACTAATTACCTCTGCACACCTATTACATGCTTCTCCATTAGTGTTTTAACAGTGGAGCTGATACCAGCAGCATATTAGCCCTATTTGTTTTCAGGACAAATCCTCTGCATTGTGTAATTTCTCAGACATGTCTCATTAATGAAATGGTGCAAAGTTCATGTTTTCTGGCTCCCAAAAGACTGGTTCCATGTAAATGATTAAAAAACATCAGCGAATGCACCTTAACTCGTCTCTGTATGGATATGCTCCCCCGTAGTTTTTGACGGACCCCCTTGGGGGTCCAGGGACCTCAGGTTGGGAACCACTGCACTAGACCCTAAATCTGTAACGTTGATAAAAAAAATTAAAAAAAAAGATATACCATCATTTTTAAAGTAATCAAATGAATCAGAGAATTTTCCAACTTTAAGGCCATAATGAATGATGAATAGTCAGTCTGATTATGATAGCCCCGACCATTGGTGCTCTTAACCCTTCTGGGTATCACTAATTTACTATCCTTTCGGATTGACGGGGGACAAAAAAGTCCCCTTCCAAAAACTGCTATTAAAAAATTATTAAATAGTATTTTTTACCACTTTTTTACTCAGAAGTTTAATCATCTTCAGCCCTAACCAGACCTGCCAAAAAAAAACTAAAAATGCAGCAAAATAGATTTTGTTATTAATTTTTAGTGTATCTAAGACTGATCTTTACATTAAGTCCACAACATCCCAAAATCTATTACATGGGGGGAAAAAACTCAATTTTTCTGCTTTTAGTTTCATGAAAAACAGTGACTTTGTGTTGAAAAATTGGCATTTTCAAGGGTTAAAAATAATTCAAATGATGCAATATTTGGTATTTTTGATTAGGTCTGAAGATGATTAAAACATCTGAGGAAAAAAAAGTCATAAAAAATATTATTCCATAATTTTTTAATAGTTTTTAAAGAGAGGACCTTTTTGTTCTCCGATGACCCGAAAGGATAGTAAAGTTGTCCTCAGTGACCTGTTGACCTTTGAATAAAATTGAATTTGGAATATAAAAGTTCTTCAAAAGAAACACTTTCTCACAAAAAATCATACCATTTGGGGCAACACAACAAAAATGGAGGCCAAAATTTGGGCAAAAAAGGACTAAAAGGGACAAAAAAGTCCCTGATTACCCATAAGGGTTAAGTCAGATTTAACACCTTACACACATATCTGACCTTGAAAGGGCCTGTCTTATAATTATTACTGAATTACATCATTCAGTACATCAACTAGAATATAAGGGTGTGACATGAATCAGAAAATTGTCCAGCCTGCATGTTATAGAGAGAGTAGAAGTTCAGTGAGACAGCAGGTACAATATAAAACACCGCTCGTGTATTTGTTATTGTACCCTAGAAAATGGTTTATTGCATAGCAATCATATATATTGAACCTTTCATTACCACTGTAACATTGTAATAATTGTAATATATCAATATTATCAAAACTTTACATCATAAAAAAAAGAAAAACAAAACTTTACATTATGAACCTCGTGGTCCTCAGTTTCATACACAGCAGCAACCAGGTAATGAATCTGCTGGTCTCTGGGTCTGCAGACACATGCTTCACGGTGAAGACTCATGTTGATGTTTATTTCCTTTAGACTGCAAACTGAAACCAAGCACAGCTCAGTACAGCATCGTTTCTGTGGTTTAAAAAATAAAAGTCACATTTGCCTTTGTCTCTGGTATTCTTGTCTTGAGAGCAACCGTGATATGTCATTTCCCAGAATGCACTGCGTAAGTACAAGAAACATAACGGCAACCTCCGTAGGTCAAAAATGTAGTAACAAAAAATTTTTTAATTAATTTGAAATTTTCACATGTCAACAATGAATTTTAGTAGAACAGGACACATTAAGGCCAACTGTAATGGTTCAGTAGATAAGACTCACAAAAGATCAGAGACCTTAGGATGAAATAAGATTTTATCATGCTCGGGTTAGTGTCTAAAGATTGTTATATCTGGTCCTTGGCAGTTGGCTCTTCAGCAGAAGTGGTGGGATCCTGATCTGGTATCTTCTCCTGGGAGCTGCAGGAGATACTGTAACTGTAATGGGAACAGGCTGAAGCAGGCAGGTACAAAAACACCAGGAAGGTAGAACACAGGTCAACAGGCTGATGAGAAGGGCTGGAAACGTACAGGAGGATACTCTGATGATCTGACAGTGAGCAGCAGAGAGTCTCCTGCTTACATAAGGAGTAACACAGGTGAAAAGCAATCAGTCAGAGGTAAGATGCCTTCAGAGGCAGCTGGGAAATCCCAACCCCAGCCTAAAACGGTGACACCAACAAGTGCTGATACTTGGGGTTCATTTTAAGAGGAACTACTTGAGAAAACTTGTGAAATGATATTGGTGAAGGAGGTCGAATGTTACTAGTTACTACAAAAAGTAATCAAAGTACTCTGAATGAATCTCTGAATGTTCTACTTGCATGTGACCCATCTCACACTCTACATACCACTCATCACACATACACATCCAATCTTGGTGGCGTATTGGGGTTAGAATTTCTATCACTCTCATATAAAATTGAGAAAACATATGTGAAAGTCATGATGAGATCAGAGCCTGATGCCAAACTTCAATCACATTCCCTTCATAAACATTCATGGACGTTGTCTGACTAACTTTGAGTGATGCACTTCTGTTAAATTCAATTCTATTAAATTCAGTCTTCATCACAGTGAGTTTGCCTCAAGTCAAGTAAATTTAGTCACTTTTTTTACTTAATGATTATTACATGAGAAGCAACTTTAAGTTCACTCCCCGTCTGGTATTTGTGTAGAAATGAATCATTTAATCCATTTTTTTTCTTTTAGGGATTATAGAAACAAAAATAAAAAAGATCAGATGGTGCCACACACCACTCTTTTTTCTATCTATAAATAGATATAAAAAAAAACAAAAGAATATCAATTACATGTGGTTATTCAGCTCTGGTTCCATTTCTCCATCTGTAACACTTCTATTGACTCTCATCTGCACCGTATTCCCTTTGGGGAGGTTTTGTTGGTTGGCAGGGAAAGCTCTCTGAACACCAGCTTGAATATCAGATCTCAGAGGTTTTTAACTTTTAATTTGCGGAGCCATTAAGCCATTAGCCACCTCTCATTGTGGGATAGAGACCTTCGACTAACAAAGGACTTTTTTGCAAAACAGTACTCCTATTAACTCCTGGTCCAGAGAGAGGGGCTTGGGGAAAATGTTATGTGGGACAAGGCAACCAAAGCACAAAGAGAACACTTGATCACACTTTCCCCAATAGCTGCTGCAGGGGGAATCCATCACAAAGCTACAGCTCACTCAGACAGAGCTGCTGTTCAAATTTATAGCTTATACTGTCAGCATAGAAGATTGATTTCTCCTCTTTCATCATATTAGCTCTTGATGGGGAAGAAGGATTATGGGTGTTGAAAATCTGCCAAGACTAAGTGATAAATGGGGCTGTTTATGGTAAAGAAATTATTTGAGAAAACAAATTATAAAATTAGTACATATCAGGCAGAGTAAGTGGGAGAACTGGTGAAAGCATTAATGAGATGAAGATAACAGATAAAACAGTTATTTTATATGATAAACTATAACAACAATCTATAATACTGTAACTGTACTGGGCACACATTTCTCTATCCTTGCAGAGTAAAATGTTTAAACATGTTAAATATCTGTGCCCTTACATACATGAATGGATATTTCTGTTTATCACACACAGAAGAGGAAAAAAACAACTAGAGCTCTGAATAGACAGAGTTGTTGGCAACAGGTCAGTAAATGATTTAGTATAAAAAATGGCATCTCAAAAGGGAAAAAAAGTTCATTTATAGCTCATAAGTTAAATACATCATATTTCTTTTGATTTGCACAACCTTTTATCTTCAGATATAGACATAAAACCTATTTTCATTCTCTTACACCAGGCAGCAGTACTGGCGTGCCATCTGAGCAGTAAGTTGACCAGCAGGCGGTCTCACACTGGACATCCCACCCTTCTGTTTTCTCACCTCATATAATCCCTCACGTCAGTGCATAAGCTTACTGTTTATTTCTCACCTCCCTGTGTGATCGTTAGCACTTAACACGCTTCACTGGTCATCAAGCTTTTACCTGTTTTTCAGCACATCTCTCACAAAAAGTTCCTGATTTGGCTCCTTGCGTGTCTTATGTTCTCACTTAATCCACCCTTCCTTGCTAAGCTGGCTGAATCATGAAGTTTCAGCTCTTGATAACACTTGAAAACCTCCAAATAAAAGGAGAATAGAGTAGGCAAATTTTTCCTACAATCAGTCATTCGGGGATTGCGGGTAAAACTGAGGTTGAAATGTTTTGCGTAGATGAGAAGAAACTGATTAGAGAGAAAATCTTAATTCTGTTTTTTCACCATTCCCAATTAGACAGTCCTGTGTATGATTGTTAGAGTTGCATAAATATCAGTTCTTCCAAGTCAGAAAAAAGACCAGATAAATTTGTAAATGCAGCATAAAAGGTTTATTCTGAGGCTTAATCTATGGCTTGAACAATAAAAAAAAAAGCATGTCATGATCTTGAGTTTTTTTTCTGTTTTCATTGTCTTATTTTGTAGGGTTTCCCTTGTGTGTTCTGATTTGCTTTTTACTTCCTGTTGATTAGTACACCTGGTTTGATTTGCTCATTCATTTCACCTGTTCCTCGTTAGTCCTTCAGTGTATTCAAGCCAGTTGGGTTGAGTTCCTCTTTGCCAGTTCATTGTAGTCTTCATGTCGGGTTGCAGTCTTGTATCCATCGTGTTTACCTGGGTTTTGTTTTTGTAAGATTAGTAGTGATGGGCAGGTGAAGCTCCCTGAAGCATTGAAGCTGGGTTCAGTAAAGGGCGAAGCTTCTTGATGTTTCATTTGTTCTATGAAGCCATTCACCAGACAAAGAATATCACGGTTCAAGCTATCACAATGATGTCAGTAATTTACTGAATTAAATCAAATTTACTCTCCATGATGTTCTGGGCATCTTTTTAGGAAATGTATGTATTTGTTTTTGTTGTCTATATTGTATTATTTGTTCAGCTTCTTAAAGTACAGTGGTTGCAAAGGTAAGTGGAAATAAAGGTTATGGAGATCAGGGTGAGTGTCCCATTAAGTTGTGGGCAGTGAATGTGCTTTTGTGACTTGGGAAAAATACATTTATTTTTAGAATTAACTATTTTTCGACACTTTTAAGACTCATGCAATTCCTTTATTTATTTTTTTATCATTATTTTTTTTAAATAGTATTTCTCCTGCTTTGGAAAACACTCTCTCACATAGCACAGAGGATGCAGGGGTGCTCAAAAATGCCTGTGCAAGGCTTGTGCTCGTACCAGCTTGTGCAAGGTACACATTTTTGTTTTTCCCAGTACTCCAGAGGGTTATCCAGTCTGCTAATATTGTGCTCCATCATATACCGCTGTTCTTCAATGGTGGCATCAGTGGTGACATTTTGTCTTTGTTCTTCCATTACTTCATCATCCAGATGATGCCACATGATGATGCCACAGTTTGCTGTCCATCACGTGGAGCAAGTTTAAAAAGATATGTTTTTAGCTGCTTTTTAAAAGAGATCACTGAGTCTGCAGATCTCAGGCTGAGAGGAAGGAGTTCCAGACGGAAGGAGCCACTGGTGTGAAGGCTCTATCACTTGATCTCAGGGACCTGCTGGGAACGTAGGGATGTAGAAGGTCTCTGATATAATCAGGTGCTTGGTCATGTAGGGTTCGATGAGTTAAAACCAGAATTTTCAAATGCACTGTGTGATAAATGGGAAGCCACTGCAGCTGGATTAGTGATGGAGTGACGTAAGTGAATTTGGAGGATTTTGTTAACAGCCATGCTGCAGCGTTCTGAACAACTTAGAGACGATCAAGAGATTTCTTGCTTAAGCATGTGAAGATGGAATTACAGTAATCAAATCTAGATGAGATGAAGGCATGAACGATCATCTCCATTCATGGTGAAACAATTGAACTCAGCTTCACAATGTTTTTGAGATGATAAAAACAAGAGCAAACAAGCAATTGTATATGAGCATCTAAAGACAGTGCAGGGTCAAGAATTACACCAAGGTTCCTAACCGAGGGCTTAATAAATGAGGCAAGTGGGCCGAGACTCTCAGCTATCTTAGGGAAAAATCCTTCAGGGGCAGAAACGAAGAATTCAGTTTTTGCATCATTTAGTTGAAGAAAGTTGTCATTCATCTATTTCCTGACAGCATCCAGACACGCAAGCAAGATCTGAACCTTAAAAACATCGTGAGGTTTAAAAGAAATTGCAAGCTGAATATCATCAGCATAGTAATGGTGAGAAATATCTTATAAAATAAAGAAGAAAGGCCCAGAACAGATCCCTGTGGAAAACTATAATCAAGAGATGAAGATGAATTTTTGAACTTTGCAGCAGCCACAGAAAGTAATCTCCCAGAGAAGAGAGGAGAACCATTTAAGAGCATTTCCTGAAACCCCAATCCATTGTTTCAGCCTGTCCAGCAGGACATGATCTACATCGTATCTACATATTGGATCACATTTAGCTTTTAGAGATTTTGGGAAACAAATGTCTGCGTTAGATGCCGTTGCCACGGTAACTGCTCAACGAGCTCAGAGTATGAGAGTATGAGAACGGAGCAGGCGGTGCCTTCAACATCACAGTTAAGATTTATTTCCATTTCTTTATATAGTTGTTTGTTAAATAGACCTCCAAAAGCAGACTTTAAAGGTAGTCATAAACTTCTTACAGAAACATCAGAAGAAAAGTCTCAGTCTGCAGCTGCAGATAGCAGGACCTTAGACAGCCGAGCTGGTTTCTAATCACTATCAGCAGAGAATTTTAATGATTTTAAACTTGGATAATTACAATTTAATTCTTGTTTCTTTCAGGTGCAATCGCTCCAAAGCTGGAGAGGTAGTGTGCCAGAAGAGGAGAAGACTGAAGTCTAACATTATTGAGAAAATAAGTTTTTAAAATAAAAATCAATCTCAAAGTTGCCAAAGCAACTTATACTCTCACAACTGTATAAAATCAATAACACAATCACTATCCCCGTTGCACAAGCACCCCTTCCCTCATACGCTCCCGTTCCTGCTGTGAGTAGACTACTACTGTCATTACTTAAAATTACACCACAATTCTTTTACCTAATCTAATCTTACCTAATAACCCCTCTTTAATATTTATATGAATGACAGAAAAAAAATCACTTATGGTAGAAAACGTATCCTTTATTGAACACTTATTAAAAGGTAAGACAGAGATAACAGACGTGCAGTGAGGAAGCCATGTCAACGCTGTCCTTCTGATGCATCAGATGCCCACAGCAAGCAGATGGAGTTTGTTGACTGTGTCAAATGATTCAACACAGTGTGTTATTTTCATGCATATGGGTCAAAGTTGACTCGATGAGGCCTCAGTTTCACCATGCCTAGGCTGGAGCAGGGGAGTACAAAAACTCCTGGGAGGGAGAAAACGGGTCAAAAGGCAGATGAGAAGGGCTGGAAACGCACAGGAGAATACTCTGACGATCTGGTAGTGAGCAGTAGTGAGACTACTGCTTATCTAGAGAGCAATACAGGTGGAGAGCATTACCGAATGGTGCACAGCAATCAGCTAGAGGAAAGATGCCTTCAGAGCTGGCTGGGAAATCCCAACTCCAGCCTGAAACCGTGACAATGAAGGCTTGTTTTACTTTAATATGCATAAATTGTTTCCACCATTTAAAACACTTTGTGTTGCTTTGACAGGAAAACCACCTTATAAATACAAATGATTTGATTTGATTTCATTAGTCCTTCAGATATATTTAAATAGTCAACAGGAATTTGTGAGCATTTTGCATCATACTTCCTAATCCTGATTGTGAATAAGACCTTGTCCTAACAACCTAATTAAGACCTGAAACTTTAGTAACAGTTTTGAGAACTGAAATTTCCATACAACCCATTACATGAGACTTAATTTCCTTTTGCACAAAAATGGACTGCACCAATCTTTTAGTTTCACTCCTTTTGCTATTCACAGTAATATTTTTCAGTAAACAAGATTCTTAAAGTACATGATGCTCCTAATTTACGTTTATTTATTTATTTATTTTGTTTGTTTGTTTGTTTTTTTCTTCTCAGGAGCTCTGAACAGGCTCCCAAAGAAAACATTAGAGGGCATGTTGAGTAATGAGAATATTCATCACAGCAAATTTCACACACTGTTTCTGCCACACATACACACACATGCTTTCTGGTTTACACTGTACACATGGAATATAATCACAGAGCCAAGTGATGCTTGTTTATCGTTCTGCCATTCACTTCCATCCATCATCCCTCACCTTTGTCCTTCTCTGCATCCTGTGGCTGATCACAGTGATGATGACAAATGCTTCTGCTCATCCTCGCTTCAGTAGCATCCTTGACCTCTCCAAGTCCTACTGTCTTTGTGCCCCCTGCTCATACTCTTCTGTTAACCTTTGGGAAAGTTTAATCGCTGTTACGCTGGTTGGTTTGAGTGCAAAACTAGATTAAGGAAAACAAATCAGTAAAGAACAAATAAATGATGACAAATGGGCTAGAAGGCTTCCAGAAATAAAATTAATTCATTTGGTACCTGGAAGTCTTCACACATCCAGCACAAACTTTGTGCTAGAGGTTTGTTTTGCATTTAATATAACAGTATCAATACAAAGTTTTTAAGAAATATCACACAATGAAGGATGAGCTCACTCCTGGTTAGATGCTTGCCAGATATGAACAGCTTGGGAATAGTGTTTAAGTTGAGGTAAGCTCAGCTCAGCTGGACTTCCATGGATCCTGTAGGAAACAAATAACTCTTCATATCTCTGTTACATCTGAAGGTGAGATTATGTGTTCATTCATTCAGTTGTTTGGTTTGGGTGTGGGATTATTAAGCAAAGTCATCTCCAAATGAAAATCACACTGTTTTTAGGAGGTGTTCGGGTAATGGTGTCAGAGGCTTAAGCTGGATTTATATTCGAATCGTGTCTGTGTAAGGTCGGTTCAGCATAGCTGACACTAGTGAGTTTGCTCTTGCACTCGAGCGTAGGCATCACATGTTGTTTTGGTGTCATGTTGCAGTTTCTCTTCCTAATCTGAAGATGGCAGCAGGGGTGGTATCGGCTGGCAAACTCAACAGGACGGAGTTCACTTCATTTCCAGTATGTATTTCCTGTTTTAAAACAACAATGGCATCGAACATGGTGCAGTGTCTTCATGAGTTTGTGAAAGCAAACACAGAAATAATTCGATCAGCCTCTCATCAACTTGATCCACTGGTGGTAAACGGTGCTTACCACACAGATCCAGGAATCTAGAAACATGCAATCCCAAACTGACCAATCACAAGGGAGTACTTCCACGTAACCATCTGCGTAGCAGGGGTAATGTCATGTCTGGAAGAGGTGCGCGTCGTGCCTCCAGGACCTCCAGGAAATGTAAGAGAAAGAAATGAAAAGAGAAAGGGACAGAGCAAGTGATGAGACATGACTCAACATCAGGCTGATTTTTACCTGCTGGGAAGAGATCAGAGTATTGGTAGGGCACAAGATGGATGCCAAATTAAGATTACCTGTGACAACAGATAGATTTATATCATTCTCTTGAATGGACCTTGTTTTTGAGTCTGTGGTTTGCTTCTTATGAAATCTTTATGAAATCAGTGTTAATTTTTAATCCTGGAGTACAAACCAAACAGTAAATTGTTTTTCACTTAAAGCTAGAAGGGATTTTTTCAGCATGCTTCTTTAATCTATTCACACACCAGTAACAGCAGACCTGCTTTGCAAGGCTGTGTTTTGGCACTGGGAGCATCAAAAGGTTTTAGTTTCTTGCCGATGTACATGTGGCATGAGGACGGGAGTGGGGATTGAACTCCAAACCTTCACCACCCACTTGAAAGCACTCTATGCAAAAAAGCCCCATGTCACAATGTAATTATGTACCAGCAGCGATTTGTGTCCAGTTAAACAACAATGCTATTGTGACTTTTAACATATCAATAGTCTTTTGTAGCTTTTCATGATTGGTTCCCATCAGATTTACAAAAATATAGACAGCTTGTCTGCAAAGGGACTAAAGAGGACTTAAGCTATCCCCTTCAGGAATGAAAGCACCTCTGAGTAAAAAGCAATGACAGCCAGCCTGAGGTTTTTTACATCCTGATAGAAGATTGTGTCCTTTAATGAAACAAAAATGGAGCTTTCTTTCCTGAATGCCGATGCTGCATCTGATAAAATAAAACAAAAATGTTCTCGCTCATTTCCTGGACAATATCTCCAGTTTGGCTGGCAGTGAATTTATTTTGCTGCCATGACATGGCAGAAAACTTCCTCTGGAGCACTTTAGAATAGTTCTACAATGAAGTTACATTAAAACCTGCCGACAACCTGAAAGACACAGCTGAGTTTGTGCAGAGTGACGCTGCACTGAAAAGGGGAATGAAATCTGATGTAAATGGTATAAAAGGCTGTAAAAATACAAGTGACAACTGATGCACACAAAAATCTATGTAGGGGAGTAGAGATTTGCTAATTTAATAGTTAGAAAAGAAAAAACTTGTGAATTAAACCTAAAACTTTTTCTTTTCTTTCTAACAAGGCCGCTGCATTTGCAAGTGTAATCGTAAGTATGTCAGCTTTAGTTTTATCAGAATAATTTGTCATGAGCGCTGGGCTCAGACTTAAGAACAGTGGCATGCATGATTCAGTGCTACTCAAATCAGTCTGATGTAAAATCATATAATCAATAAAGTGATTGAAATTCCTGATGACACATCTGCTCATAAGGATTACTGCCAATTATTAGTTCAAGAGATGACAGAAACAAATGTACATGCATTTCTTATCATTATACTTGGTGTGAATTTAAGCTGAGTCTTTGAGGAACAAAGTGTGAGTAATATATATGCTCATCCCTCATATCCTGCAGGTTTTGGATGTTTCCTTCTGCAGCACACCTGAACAAGCTTTTGAGGAGAGCCATTTAATTTGAATCAGGTGTTATCATGGGTCTCTGGACTCCATTGTCTGCCCTTTTGTTTCTTCCCTTTCCTTCCCCCGTGTGTTGTGTGTTGTGCTTTGTGTGTGTGTGTGTGTGTGAGGGTGTGGCTGTTTCCTCTGACAGATTGCTAAGGCACAGCTGCCATTCATCTACTCATCACACCAGCAGTACCACCGTCCTTCCTTCATTGGACGCCAGATTGTTGAACTAACAACATGTGGTATTTGGTCTACTTTATTCTTGGGAATTTTTTCTTGCTCTTAATACCAGGCCTAATTTGTGTATTTTCCTTTCCTTTCAGCGCACCCTGCTTAAGCCTCTTTAGACCCCTCATACTGTAGGATATACCTCATCTCCTGGTCCTGAGCCACTCCTGCCTCCACAGCCATTAACCCGAGGAGCCAAAGTTCGTCTGTCAGCCTTTGTGTTGTGGTTCCTACTAGTTCACCGGACTGTTTCTTCCCACAATAAAACCTTTTTGTTTCTCGGCTGTGGATCCCTGTCTGCTCTTTGGGTCTGCAACCTTGCCTCTGTGACAGGTGTGTGGAAGCAGGGAGACGTCTAAAACCGGCAACCTGCCCTCTCTAGACTGGAGCTGGACATCCCTGGATTATATGATTCAGTAAAATATGATGCAAATCATTTTAAGTATGTTAAGAGTCAATACTGCAGGTCATAGCATTTTTTTTTCCCCTGAATGTTGAGAGGAGGCCCGGCATGCTGCACTTTCAAGCAGGATCACCACCTGTTCTGCAGATTTTAGATGTTTCTCTGCTGAAACACATCTGATTCACATGACAGCTTGTTGTCACAGTTTGGCACAAGCCTCTTAATGACCCATTAACAATTTAACTCAAGTTTGCTGCAGCAGCTAAACATGTAAAAAAAAATGGAGACAGCCTCCAGAAGCATTAACCAACTGTAACTCTTGCCAAAGGGGGTCTTTCTTTGAAAACAAAATATATAAACTTAGTCTCAGACTTCTCTTTTGGGTCCTCCTTGTTTCTTCTTTGAAAACTGAAGAAGATAAATGATTAAAAAAAAACTTAGGAAAGATTTTGAGATTATACTTAATAATTTTGCTGTGAATGCACATTAGTGCCAGTGCACCAATAACAGAGCAGCTACAGCAGGTGCTGACAGTCCTTTTATGCTTGTGACAGGCACTAAGCTAACATGTGACAAATAGTACATGTTATTTTGAGCAGGCATTTCTCTTTCTTGCTTGATTGTTAGGCTAGAAAAGATTTTTAATTCTGTATGTTACTCTATATTTGGCCTCAGTAACGAACCAATATAACAGTATTTTAAAAAATATTGTTACAAAATCTGATTATTTCATTGATATTTAAATCTTGTCAAATCTTAACTAAACACAGGTGTGAGGGCAGATTTCAAACAAACAGTAGTTAGTTTGAAAAGATGCTGCACAAATGAACAATGATCTTTTTGTGTCTTTTTTCTTTACATGAAAGCCTGTTTTCTCTGCCAAAGGTTAAATACAGTGAGCTATAGGACAGGAGGATGAGCCATCTGTTGCAGCTTGAAACAGCTGCTCTCTGCTTCTGATGGCCATGCATACACACAAACCCAAACCTGAGGCATTATGAATCCAGATGGCACATCTTCATGGCCAAACATGAAAAGCTTAGGACATGCACACACAGAAAGAGGCAGGATGGTGGAAGTTTTGAGGCACACTGGTTTAAATTTTCAGACAACATTTTTAAGAATGGACTTTGACATGCTTTTCAAATGGCTGCTGTACTTTAGTAGCCACTTCAGATTTAATTTCCAGCTCTTTCAATCACTTTTTTTTATTTAAATGTAAAAAAGGTGACACACAGAGGGAAGGAGATTCACTGCCTGGATAGAATGATTGAACCTGAGCTGCTGTAGTGCAACAGTTCGGCCCAGCTAACGGTAGCTGTGGAGCAAATATAAAATTATCCGACTTTACATACATACTGTACAGATATTTGGGACACACTTTCAAGCTAAACATCAGCACTGGGACTTATCTGGGGGACCAGTTTTGACTTTTCAAGAGGCTTTACCATCAGCTGCCAGGAGTAGCCTGGTTGAGCTAAGTATTCTCCACAAGGCCTGCTCTCTGCAGCAACAAAATGGAAGGAAGTCAAAGCCCTGAGGCTGAAAAATGATGAGAAAGACAAAATGATTGCAAAACTAAAACATAGGGTTGCTGACTTGGAACAATACACATGAATGAACGATATTATTGCATCGGGGCTGAAAGTTAAACCCAGGTCGTATCCCTTAGTTGCAGCAAGAAAAACTGTCATACCCTTCCACAAAGAAAAAAACAGAGCAGCCAGTTATCATTACAAAGTTTACAAACAGAAAGGATAAGATGGCAAACAAGCTAAAGGTAACAGATGATGAGCATCTGACTAAAAGAAATTTAGATATTGCCAAAATAAAAAGCCAGATTGCTGTGAAAGCAGAAGATGGAGATTTTAACACAGACTTGTTGAATCCCAACAAGCATGCAGTGACATCCATGTACAGCGTGGGCCTCTATCCACTCATTATTATGAGTGGATATCTATTAGTGTCACACTAATAGATATTTTTCTACTAACAGTATGGAGACCTACCTAGTAAGTGGGCTACTGTTGAATGATATTAGTGACCATCTCCCTGTTTTTTCCTTGTCTGACTGTGATGGAAAAATGGTGAGGATGAAATCAGATTCAAGAAAGTGAGGACAGAAGAATCTTTGAATCCATTTAAAGGAGAATTATTAACACAGAACTGGAAAACTGTTTATGAAGCTGAGGACAATAAAAATATTTAAATAACTATTGCATAAATTTGTCCAATCCAACAATACAAGAGAAAAGAGACTCAGGACAGGCCGTGTTAACAAAAAGCCTGCTTGTAAGAAAAAAAAATACTCCTATAAAGAAAGTTTTCGAACATATTAGATATAAAAGTAATAAAAACAAATTAACATGTATTATGTGGATTTGCAAAAAGGATTATTATGATACAGTATTACAACAAGTAGAAATAATATAAAGGAAACATTAATGTATTGAATAGAATAATTAGAAATGGCTCAGCAACTAGTTATCCTGTTTATTTTACAGATGAAGATAATTATTGATATGAATGAGGAGGGTGAAAAGAAAAATCATCATTCTGTTAATGTAGGAAATAAACTAGCAGAACAAATGGATAATACACACCTCAGTGAGGGTGGGAGTACTGGGAAATACGGGGACAGAAATCCTTGTTCAATATTCCTAAGAGCTGTAGGTAAAAAGGAAATTATAGACATTGGTAACAGTTGTAAAATTAGCATCTAAAGACTGAATGATCTTGAGATGATTCTAGTAAAAACAATCATTAATGTTAGTGTTAAACCACTAAAGTGTTTCTTCAATTTCACACAATTTAAAAAGAATTATAAACGAAACATTTCTGAAATATGTCGACTTGAGGAAGATGAACGTTGTGCTGTCTGAAGGGTTGGTCACATTATTCTTCATGAATATTTGTTGTTTTTAATGTTTTTCTTTGTTTGAGTGTGTTAAAGCGCTGAATATGAAGAGGTCCAAATGATTTGGGATGTAAAGTTTTTGGTTGATTATAACAACAAGGTGTAGGACTTGAAAAGCTTTTTTTTTTTTTACTCCTTTTCGGAAAGTGATGTAAAAAATAAAAAAATTTCTCTTTTGTTTACTGTTGTAAACATTTGCTATATTTTATGTTGTTTATTTTTTAATTTTTGCTTTTGTTTGAAATAAACTTTTCAATTCAATTAAAGAACAACTCTGAAAAAAAGAAAAAAAGCAGCAGCCGTCTGGCAGTGTTTTAAAAAGTGATTGATATTTAATCAGACGCACTGTTAGCGGGGGATGTGCCCCCTTTTGAGCGGCAGAATGATGAATGAGAGCTCAAGGCGAAGGATGGCAAGATAAACACCAGAGCATTGCCAACACGACAGCGGGAGGCGGGGGCATCTATCACACCAAGGTTGCCATGACATCCTGTCGCCAGTTGTCGCCAGGCGACCGCTCGCCTCTGAGAGCCCGAGCCCTTGAGCATAAAACGACACAGGATCAACTAATCACTTATACAACAGAAGGGAGAAAACAAAAGAGGGAAACTTTTGAACATGGGGGGGAATAAAAAAAAAACTCAGGCTCTCAGTCACATCAGCCCTTCAAAAAAGTTCTTTCTTGGTTTGCTTTTCAAGCCCCAGATAACCAGACGAGCCACGCTTTAATGCCTCACACAGGAAACAGAAACAAAATTACATTTACATGATAATATGAATCGAATATTTTTTTCAAACATTCCTAATATCTCACAGTAATTAATAGTAATTTTCATGTAAATTTGGTATGAAATTAGTTTATGGTTTTTAGTCTCTAAGCGACCCTGCACTACCATGATAAGCCCACCCCACCTCTTCCTGTATCAGTTTCTCTTCCTTGTCCTTGTTGGAACTGCTTCTGCTTCCTCAGGGAGCAAAAAGAAACTTAATTGACTAAAATAGAAACAGACATGATCCATTATTACTGCTGCAAACAAAGTGTACAACACTACTGTCAAAATGAGCTATTATAAGCAATAATAAGTGTCTAAAAGACTTACAGCGAGTTAAAATACTCCAAAAAGCTTCTTAGAAATTTAAGATGTAATCCTGAACAGAAGACTTTATATTATTGCTGCACACGTACAACAGTCAAGCCCTTCAACCATCATCCAAACTCATGTAGAAGTCATGACTACAATCTAAATAAAAACTGCCACTTTCTTCAAATCTCTTCATATTAATTTTGTAGAAACTTCTTGGGCTTAATATGAGATATAGAGGCTAAATCTGCCTCAGAAATTTATTTTGTCTTCCACTGACCTCTTCATCTGAGTGTGAGAACAGCAACTGAACATGAAACTCATACATATCCAGTGATTGTGATGTTATAAACTAATAAAGTAATCCTCTTATTAGAAGGTGTTGGTAAAGATTGAAAAAGCCTTCAAAATTACATTTTTGTATTCCAGCAAGTAACATATAAATCAGCCCAGTCAGTCTCACTTGAATGGAAATGTTTCTTTCTCAGAAAACTTGTGACCTGTTCAGATGAGTTTAGCACAACAAAAGCAGAGCTGAGAAAGAGCCATTAATCGAAAACATGATCACAATGACTTTTTACCTCAACCCTGACAGACACAAGATAAAAAAAGCCTGAGTAAATAACAAAACACATCAAAGTCACAGCTGTGGGTCTAAGTTAAATACATACACATACATGCTTTTTCCCTTCTTTTTTCAAGTGGCTGTAAAAGATAATAATACAAAAAATGAAAGTGGTCACGCTTGAATTTTTCATTATCACTATCTTTGGCATTGAGTTTACTGTCTTGTTATCCTGAGATAACAATGATGATTTTCTCAAGATAATTGAATAATTAGTGTCATCTCGAGAAAACAAAACAGTTTTCTTAATATAAAACAAACAGCGTCTCTTTTTTAGATTCAGGAAAACCGTTGCTAGGAAACAGAGTACCTTACTGTTATAGACTCTGAATAAATCTACAATTAACAATTGAGTTAGGTGCTAGCCACTTTTTTTAACCTCACCTTGATCATCTTGTGGTGCAGAGAAAACAAAACTAGCTGGAGTTATTAGATAATTCCAGTGATCATGTAGCATGATCTCATCCTTTATCAAATAATGGCAGTTATGAGAAATCAGCTTAACATGCCTAGATTTCTCCCCAGCACACAGACGTCTCATGTACACATCCATGTCCATCCATGATGGCGTGCAGCGGCAGGAAGCTGGAGTTTAAACTAACTGAAACATTTACGTCTAAACCAGTTTGCAGGCTTATTAGCTCCCACAGCAGCAGATAAGGCTGAAACTGTGGGCGCCACCATGTTCCAAAAATACTGGATGTCTTGAAAATAATAAAAAGTTATACCACTATGGATGTACAGAGTCAACAGTTGGAACACACTTTCCTATTAAATCTAAATGTCCAAACATTTGACTGGTACTGTACATACTCCGAAAGAACTCCAGTAATCGATGGTAAAATGTAGAGAATTGTTTTTCAAATATTTCCAAAGTGCATGTACACACATCAGATCAGGTTATGACTATTATCTGAGTTCTGCTCAGTTCAGTTTTAGGATTTTATTGGTCATGTAAACCAACTCATCACATGTAAACAAGGTCCATGATCTTGAGACAACAGGAGCTTCATTAACTCCTTATCTTAAAATAACAGCATCAAAAATCAATAATTACCAGCATGGCTACTGTTGGCTTCCACACACAAACAAAAAAAAGAAAAGATAAATAAAATGGATTTTATTAAAAGAAGCAGTAGTGGTCGAAGGTAACACTGCAAAAAACACCATTATTAGATCTTTGTGTTCGTGTCAATCAAAATCAGATAAAATCTCTAAATATCACAAAAGCTTTAGTGGGGAGACTCATCACCATGGCAACCAGTGCAGTGTAGCTGCAGCCATGTTGTTTCATCACATTCCCGTATGTGTCTGCCAAGTAGCATGAAAAAGAAGTTGCAGTTGGCATGGTATATAGGCTTTTTGTTTTGTTGTACTCGTGTAAAATCTAACAAGTTGGCTTTACTAAAGAAAAAGAAAAAAAGGCAAAATCGTTGCCTCAAAAATAAAAACTTTTAATTTTTTAAACTTGACTGACACTATGTGAGTTTGCAGAACTTAAGTAAACACCATAAATCTGAGTGTGTGGAGCGTACATGTGCAAGAAACTTGAAAGAAATCTGTAGATAAGGTAATGCTTCATGAAATTTTTTTCATTTTCAGTACACATGATGATTTCAAGTTCACCCGCCTTAAAGTGATAGATTAACTCAGATAGTTGCTGCAGGAACTTGGTGTGGACGTGGTCTTTGCTAAACTAATGCCAGACCACCATCCTCTGTTATCATAATGAGCAAAAATACACAGTTTTATGTGATCAGTTGCTGATATGATTTGAAAAAACATGAAATATCAAGGCTGATCTTTCATGTCAAGGCATCAAGTTTTTTTGTTTTTGTTGGCATTTTATTCCTCTGACGTGCTTATTGTTACGCATCATAACAGTGAGAAATAATAAGAAAAAAAAGTGACTACTTTTATAATATTTTAGGTTTTATTCTGAGTTTCCCTGCTCCCACAGAAATCCTTATAAACTTTTTGTTTCATGTGAATTATTATCAACAAAATTAAATTTTTCCAAAAACCACTAAATTTGTATTAAGCTACTGAACTAAAATTACAAATACAGATAAATAGATAGATAGACAGATAGATAGATAGATAGATAGATAGATAGATAGATAGATAGATAGATAGATAGACAGATAGATAGATAGATAGATAGATAGATAGATAGATAGATAGATAGATAGATAGATAGATAGATAGATAGATAGATAGATAGATAGATAGATAGATAGATAGATAGATAGATAGATACAGGTTTAATGATATTAGTCTTAATGAGAGGTTGATGAGGCATTTGTTTGCTTATCCAAGATTTAAAGGGCAATAAGTCATATCTGACCTTTTTTGCCTGCGCTGCTCAACATGAACATGCACAGATTATACAGTATACTGCTTCTGTGTGACCGTTATATCTCCTTAATTCAAAAACAAAACATAGCAATGACAGTTCAATACCAAACTTTTTGAAATTCATATCGTGATGTTCCATAATCAGTGATGTGCCCTGGATTATTCTTTTACATGGACATGCTGTGAGCTTGGCCTTTTTAGCCAGACACATGCTGTGCCCCTTTGTTTCTCACCCCTTTACTTTCAGCTTCTCACTTCTTTCCTCACTTCTTTTTCACCTTTTTTCCAGCAGTTTCTCAGCCGTATTTTGCTTTGTGTCACTAATTGGAAATCTGAGCAATCTTTAGTTCCACCTGGTACTAGTTATCAGTTCTGAACTTAAGGTGACAGAAGTAACACCTACTGATTTCTTTGTTAATTTGTCATACAGGCATGTCCTGCCAAGTCCAGCTGTCAATCAGGTAGTTTTTCTCCACATTTATTTAATTTCAGAGCAAGTTTGGGAGACTGTAAATGTCAGAGTGTTTTTTTTGTTTGGGTGCTCTGCATAAAGAAAAGGTCAAAGAGAAAAGCATAAGCGACCTAGAATGACTGTTTCAGCAATAAAATTTAATCTTTTAAAAGCTATATTTATTAAATATTTTAATATAAATGTATTTCCTTTCATTTAGTTGTACTAAGTATTTGAATTTCTTTTATAATGGGTAATGAGTTAACATTGTGTATGTACTCTGCTTGCCATTTGTCCACTCAGGAATCTACAGCTGCAAACCAAATAATTGTTTTTCTTATTATTTTTTTTTATTTTTTCTTAATCATGCCTCTGGCCTAGTAGTATTTGGGATAGGCTCTAGCTTCCCTACAACCCCGTATTGGTATAAGCAGGTATGGATGAATGGATTTTTTTTAACAATTTCAGATGTTGACATTTTTACATTTGACTCTCCGCGGCTTCTGTAGTTGTAATAACACACTGAAACAGTGAGGTTCACGTAGAGCACTACTCAGTTCCATAAGACACACTCAGGTTCTTACCATATAAGGTTCTCTGTCCTAGAGACTGGACTCCCATACGAACATCCTATATTCATGACTCAGGACCACAGCCCACATCTGGTCTGGGGTTTTTCTACAATTGGCTTCAGAGACCTCACAGAGATGCATATATGTTTACGATGTCACTTTTTATAATAAACCATCATTTATACATAAAGCTGATGCCCAGAGCTCTTCTTTTACCTTAAAGTATTTTTGCCACACCACTGGCTTAAAGCAATTTGCTACAAAATAACATGATCCAGAGGAGAAGGTCTTCATATGATGAAGTCATATCACAGAAACGGCTATGAAGACACCAAGGACACCAAAGGGGAAACAACAGTACGGCACCGAGGAGAGAGGAGAAGTTGTCAACCAGACGATGGCTTCACAAAACTATAGAATGTTATCAAGGACAATAAACAGCAAAATGCCACCACAGACTATTTCTCCACAACACCTGCTTCCACAAAATAAACCACAAAATGGCATCCCAAGCCAGAAAGTACTACACAACACTAGCATAACAAACTGACAACACAAAGTAGGTGCGGTTGTGCTCTGAAGTGGTAAGTAGAGGTGAAAGGAGAGGAGCTGCAGATACATTAGCATCACGTTTTGTGTACTGTGTGCAGAAGATTCTGACAGTGGAAATCTAACATTTCTTTGCAAGTTATGTCTTAAAAAGCAAGTCAGAATGACCAGCCTCATCGAATTCTAATATGAAGGTAGGAGTTAAAGCATCCATCCAGTTTGATCTGCAAGTTGGTGCAGGATGGTGCATCGATGCGTGCTGTGGCAAGAAGGTTTGATGTGTCTCACAACACGGTGTCAAGAGCATGGAGGAGATGCCAGGAGACCAGTATGCCAGGAGATGTGGAGGAGGCCATAGGAGGACAACAACCAAGACCGCTATCTGCCCCTTTGTGCAAGGATATTAGCATTTATATTATCTGCATTACTTGATCTGCTTTTGCTGTTCCTGTTTTTTAATTCTTTCCTTTTATTACAGTCAGAAAAATTGTCCTCATTTTGATAAACCTGCTCTCATACTTGTTTGTTTACATAACACACACTGTTACTCGCAGCATGAGCTTGTGTTTTGGGAGTTCTAAACTGACCAACCACTGACAGGCATGTGCAGGGAGGCCTAAACAGGTTAGAGCGCCTGCCCATTTTTCTCCCCAAAGTGCCATTTTTCCAAGGGTTTTTTTTTTCCTGTTGTGGTCAGGCTTCCTGTGGCCTTTCACAAGAACAATTATTATTCGGAAATTATCATAAATGATCTGCCAACAGCCATTACATCACATGCCACCGTATGACCCTTAACCTAAATTCTTGGTTTGGACTCATTATTATTCAAAAGAAGAAGAAAAAGCACAAGGTAGGCTGACACGCTGCAGCAGAGAGAACCAGAGAGCGGCTGTCATCTTTCTGTATTTCAGAGTATGAAGTCAAAGAATCTGTAAGCGTGTGAAATAAATAAACTGTATGTTGTTTCATGTAGTTTGCAAGACAAATGTATGTTTACAAATAAAAACAAACACTATGATATGCATGTATTTCTTACCTTCTCACTTTTCTCACCCCAGCTGTTTACTGGACGTGACATGTTGGGTAGTCAGCAAGTGCCCGTCAGTGCATGAATGAAATGACATTGTTAGCACCTGTGCCACGCAATGTATGTGTGTTTATCAGTGATGGAAATAACTGCATTAAGATTTGTGGCACTACTTTTTATATTAGTGGGTAATCTAATTACTCTTTCCACTAGTATTCAGCACAATGAATCTAACCGGGGGCTTACAGAGAGAAACAACCACATAGCCAAATGTGCTCAGAGGCAGACGGGATGCAGGAACAAATTATTTAATGTCAAAATCCAGAAAAACAGGAACCACATGACAGAGAAAAACCCGCAAGAATATGACAAAGGGAACTGAAAACCAAAGGGTATATATACATGAGCAAGGACTAACTAGGAACAGGTGAAGTGAAAAAGGAAATCAGACCTGGTAAACTAATGAGCAGCAAACAGAAAGCAACACAGAACACACAAAGGAAGGAACTACAAAAATAAAACAGAACCTAAACCATGATCATGACAGCAAAGGGATGATGATCGACTGAAGAAGAGTAAAATGCCATGGCAGACTCGGTCCAGTGAAGTCCAGTGAAAACAAAGGAAGCGTTTTAAACTGGTATTACAGACATGAACGTTATAAGAAATGTTCATTATGACCAGAAGCAAAGTTTTTCTTCATGTCACGACAAATCTGCCTGAGATTATTGTTGATGAGTTTTCTATTTGCAGTTTATTCTATTGAGTTTCCATTTTATTCATTAGTCAGATTTAATTTTCAGTTTTATTATGACTAAATTAACATGCAGATTAAAGATTAAAGTTTTGTTAAAGTGCAAGGGAACTCAGAATGACACGACTACTTATTGCTTACTTGAAATGTAAATTTATCTAGGTAATTAAAAGTTGATGTTTACATAGCAAAGTCTTTACACAGTAAGTTCCTAATTGAGTAAATATTGAATTGTTGCTGGGGATGTAAACTGTCATTCTCAGCATCCATGCTTGACAGTTCATGTAGATTTCATTGTTACCTGTGCTATCTTTTAAAGACAAAGTCTACCAAAGTCTACTGACATATAATGGTGTCTGCATTAGGGCTGCAACGATTAGTCGACATTGTCAACAATAGTCGACAATAAAAATAGTCGACAATGAATTAAACCGTCGACTATTGTTGGCAAAAAAATCAAAACCCTGCAGAGTGAGACATTGTCTTCTTTCCTGTCTCTGCTGAGAGTTACACATGCGCAATAAAGTCTGCCAGGGGAAAAATATGGCAGCAGAGGACGTCAAAGGTCTGGGATAACTTCCATGTGAGATTTGTAAAGCGGGCCTTGTGTACCACGGAAGTACGTCTGCAATGCTTGAACATTCAAAGAGGAGGCACGTTGGACTTACATAACAACCTCATGCAAGATTTAAAAGCTGAAAGTGAAATGAGAGCCATTTATTAATTATGAGACACATAATCCATTTAATAATTCACATAATAGTTGACAAGTTGTTTTAATAATCAATGACTAATCGACTATCAGAATAGTCATTAGCTGCAGCCCTAGTCTGCATACAATGTCACTGTCTGTATGCTTATATTCTGTTTCATTTGCTAAGGTAGCACCCATCTTGGTCTAATCGAGTTGAGAGCTCTCTCAGACTTAAACAACAGTTATGTGATTTTGCATTCCCTCAAGCTAAATGTCTCAAGGGCATGATTATTACAAATCGCTAAATGTATGTCATTTATTCTTCTGTCTTTTGTGGGGACTATTGCTTGCATAAGCCACCTGGAGAGGATCATTTTCGTTCATGTTTGTTTTGCCTTTATTGTTGCTTGTTCCATCAGCTTTTTGTTATTCCACTTATTATCATTTGGCCATTTTTAAAGGGGTAGTGCACCCAAACATGTGTTTTTTGAGCTGTAAACAACACAGTGTTACTTAATTGTAATTGTAATTGATTATTCACTGGCTTCCAGTTGCAGCACGCATCAAATTCAAAGCTCTGCTTCTGGCTTACAAAACAATAACCCAAACGGTTCCGGTCTACCTTCACTCCTTAATCCAGAGCTACACTCGCTCTCCACAGTTACGCTCTGCCAGCGAAAGACGCCTAGTGCTCCCACCACGACGTGGCGCAAAATCAGTAGCTAGACTCTTCTGTTGTTCCCCGGTGGTGGAACGATCTACCAAACTTCGTCCGATCGGCAGAGTCCTTATCCACTTTTAAGAGCAAGCTAAAGACTCAGTTTTTTAAGGAGCATTTCCACATTTAGCTTAACTAAATGAGTTAGAAAGATTTGTCCAGCTCTTTGGCTCAACCAAGTACTGAAGAAGCTGTGTGCACTTATGCCCAAGTTGATATTGTGTGATGAAATCGTGATCTTGTATTTAAACAAAATGCCTCTAGCACTACATGACAGCACCTGGGTCCAACTGGACTCAAAGCAGTCTGACTATCACTTACTTATGCCGTCCCTTCTTGTTTGAATTCATGCTTGTGTTGTTCTTACTCTCAAATGTAAGTCGCTTTGGATAAAAGCGTCTGCTAAATGACTGTAGAATAGAATAGAATAGAATAGAATAGAATAGAATAGAATAATTGTGATGAAAGCTACATACACTGTTGATAAAAATTGTATTTTTTTTTTTAAAAACAGGATTTTGTGGGTAAAAAATGGCTCATAATGCCCTCTACAGGATAAAGCCATGTTTTTCGTGACATAGAGAGGTAATCTACGTCATGAGAAAATTTTAAAAACCCCACAGCTCCTCCCTCCAGATGCAGATAGATGGGTTCTCGCCAAGCAGCAAATTCGACTGGTAAATTGTGAAGTGCAAAAAACTGCAGTTCATCCCTCATCCACTAGGGGCTGGCACCAAAACAGAGCAAATCCCCATAGACTCCCATGTTAAAAAGACCAACTTCACAGCAGAAATAAACATGTTTAAATCCTGGTACAAAAAAACATCTTAGGATTAATAGGTCAAGTTTATCATCATGACAACTGTGAGAGGGGTGAATTTTTTTATAATCATCCATTTTGGATGTTATTTAATCTTGAAATTCTGCATATTTAGGGGCGTGTCCTTTTGATTGACGGGTATCCAGTGTCTGCGACAAGAAGAGAGAGTGCAGCACAACTGCGGTTTGTAGCCGGCTAACAGCGCACTTTAGCCCGCCTACCTTCCTTAGCTGGTTAGTTACCGTTAACTCTGGGTTAGCTCAGTTAGTTCTTGGCTACTGGCAGCTTGGTGTTTGATGGGTGTCAATCATCTACCCCCACCTTCACAGTCTCCCTCTCAGCTCCACTTCTTTGCCCACTTTTGGATTTTCCAGGAACGACAACACGCGTGACACTGTCAAGATGGCGACAGTGGGAACTGCCCAATGAGCTTCAATTCAGCTCTTCAGAAACCTACGGGTGATGTCATGGAGGCCCCGTCCATCTTTTATATACAGTCTGTGGTCCTCGCCTAGCAAGCATAGAAAACCACGCCCACCAATGCATATGAAGGGATGTGAGCTGAGCTGCTGTCTGTCAATCATTTCTGCCTGTGCATCCCATCCTGCCCACTCTCCACTTCCTGGTCGGGAAACAAGGGAAGCTAAATTTGGTGTGACTGAAAGAGGTTAGATGAATTCTACCAGCCTTTAAAATCTTTAAAACAAACTTGCTTTTATAATATGCTCTAGAAGACTAATTTGTTTCTATAGTGTTTTTTCAATCCATGTATTTCATGTAACTGTGCAGGCTTAAGTAATATTGACACTACTAGACTCCTTTCTTTCCCCTCTTATATTGCAATTCTGCACAGACTCCCTCAGCTTCCCAAAGGTCCATCTTTGGCATAACTGTGGGTCAGGCCACGTTTAAACTGATAAAACTTGAAACCACCATAGTCCACTATCACATTTCTGCTATCCCAAGCGGCTCCTGCCTCACACCTCAATGCTCCTGCTTTCCACACCCCTCTCAGCCACTTGTCGACTTTAATATTTTTCAAGAAATATATAAAGGAGTTAGACTCAGAGATTGGGTGTTTCACTTTAGATGTTGGACACATTTTGTAAGGCCATAACAACTGTGGCACCCTTCTGTATCCCCACTAAATGTGCAGTGGCAGTGCAGGAGTATTTGTGTCCTGTCGTGGCTTCAGTTATTGTGTGAATACCTTCAGGCCCAATGCCCTCAACAAATGCCAACCAAAGTTTGAGTTCATTATAATGCAGGTAAAGTAAAGTAACATTCTGATAGCTATCAGAAATGTTTTTCAATTAAAGTCTTCAAAACTTTGCTCATGTTCTAAGACGTACATGCAGAGAAATGTACACTATTAACCCCCTGTGGTCACAGAGTCTGATGGCTCACAGGTTTTGGTGAAACACATCTTTGTAAAGATAATCTTGTAAAAGTGTTTCACGTAAATGTAAAGTTGCTTCATCATTGGTAAAATGTTTTGGCATTGTACTTTTTTGTAAAAGTAAAAATGGTTTCTATGATGTAAATGTGCATTGTGACAAAGTGTTGCAGTTCCAACCAATGCTGCGCTGAATCCCAGAGACATTTTAAATGCAACGAGAGACAAGTTCACACAGAACAATGATAAACTAAAATAAATAACACATTAAAAAAAATCTAGTCCAAGCTTATTTATAAAGCACTTTAAAAAACAACTACAGACGACCAAAGTGCTGTACGGAAGACTAAAAGCACAAAGAATACACCCAATCAAAATCATAAAGTCAAATAAACAAGTTAAAATATAAAAACAGAAGCAATATATCAAAATGTAAAGAGTGTACAAAAGCCAAGGAAAACATCTGGGTTTGAAGAAGAGACTTCAGATCAGGTAAGGAGTGTCAGAACTCAGGTGACTGGACTCAGTAAAACTCAGAATCCCAGGGATAAGTACAAGGTCTTTTATTGTACACAGTGAATGATATGAATGTGCAATCCGGTCTCTCTTGGTCAGTTGTCTGCGGACACATGAGAACAGGGGTTAGGAAGCAGGTAGAGTGAGATATTACTGAACGAGTGGAAAGAGTCACGTACCAGCTGATGTGTTTCCAGCGTTTGACTGTGTAAGGACTCTGGAGACTGGGTTAGAGAAGCCAGGAGGGAGACCGCTGGAGTGTGGGAGAGAACTGGGAGAAAAGATGTTAGTGAAGGAGTCACAGACTGAGAGCAGGGGTACCGTGTATGGTAGACAGCGGTGGGGGTTTCCGTATTTCTCCGATGGGGGAGAAGAGGTTAAGTCCGTCATCCAATATCCAATCCTGTTAACAAATCCAGAGGTCAGAGAGCCAGGCGATCCAACCACAATCACAGCAGAGTACCAGACAGGGGGCAGGCAGAGACCAGAATCCAGGTCCAAAAGGGAAGTGGTCAACAGAAGGAAGGAAGGCAGGCAGGCAGGCAGGCAGGCAGAAGAATAATAATAATGCTGGATACGTGCAGGGAAGAACCAAGGAAGATTGTCACACACAGGTATATAAGGAGCACAGCGCAGGTGGAGCGCATCAATAATCAGTGAGAGTGGAAGGAGGGTGCGTTCAGGGCAGCTGGGAAATCCGAGCACCATAAAACGGATCATGACAAGGAGGCCTGTCTGATACACAGATGCAGATCACTCCACAATCCGAGACCAGCAAAGGACCGATCTCCTCGGAGATTACGCTTTTTTCTCGGCACCATCATTTCTTGATTATTTCTATTTGAAAACTCATCAAAAAGGTATTTTAGAATCTAAATAGAATGAAAATGCCTCTCATTTACGTAAGCAAATTCATTTGCTGATGGTGCTCTTATAGCAAGAGTGCAGTCGATCAGTCTGATTGCATTAGGAAATCGGCTCTTCGCTGCATACTAAATTTAATTTGGGGACGTTTTATATATCTGGGTGTCATGTTTTTGTCTTGGTCTTTTTTTGTGTGTGTTTTAGACTTTTATTTCATTTAATTATTTTCATGAGCTGTGGATTTTTTTCTGTTGTTGTTGCTTCTATCTGTTTTTGTTTTAGGTTTATTTGACTTTTGTTTTAACTTTTTAACATTTTTAGCTCCAGTGTTTTTCTCATGGGAATCCTCCACACTGGTAACACCTGCTCAGTCTGCAGGGTTGTTGCCATGGCGACCCACTATGGTCATGGGTGGGCAGGCTTCTGGTGTGGATGGATCCCCAAGATATTGTTTCCACACAGCAGCATAAAGCCAGATTTTTATTTGTATTAATATTTTTATACCTACATTCAGTCAGAAACTATGGGTCAGAATTCATGTTAGGGAGGGAGAAAGAGGGAAAGGGTGGGGGGATACTTTATGTATGTGTGTGTGTGTGTGTGTGTGTGTGTATGGGTGTGTGTGTGTGTGTGTGTGTGTACGCATGTGTGACTGCATGAAAGAGAGACTAGACTCTAGTGTGTTTTTAAACTGCTATGTTATATAGCAATTTAACTTTGTTGTTTATCTCAACAGGAGCTCAAGCTTTTTGAAATTTACTTGTGAATACATCAGTCAACAAATACACTATCCGGATCTAATCATATACAAGGACACATCAGGATCTATCCACACCTCTATCTACAGAAAGGATATGGAGCATAATTCACATTTGCACGCAACAAGTAATCATCCCAAACATCTAAACGATAATATTCCTGTTGGCCAGCTTTTGAGACTCAGACAAAATTGTTGCTGATATTGATGTCCAAAAGACTATTATGGCCAGTCGGTTATAAGAAAGAGGCTACTCCACTAACACTATTAAGAGAGCCATACAGCATGCAGATACCACCTCCCGTCTGGAACTTCTTTCATCTGCTCCAAGGACGAGGACATCGGACCGTGTCTGTTTATCAGAACCATTCTGCTTCACAAATAAAATAAATAAAGAGACATTGGTGTGTACTTCAAGAGACTTTTAAAAATCTTCCTCCACCAGTTTCCACTTTCAGAAAAGCACCTATAATCAAAGACATGGACATGTACAAAAGAAATTCTCAAAGAAGGAAAACATGGCTAACAACATTAAACATGTCTAGATGTGGAAACTGTGCTTGTTGCAATAACACAACAAACACTAAATCCTTCTGTCATCCAAATACTGGGAAAAGAATTCCAATTAAAGAATTTATCACCTGTAGATCTACACATTCGATCTACATGCTATAATGTCCCTGTAGGTTGGACAAACCAAACAACATCTGAAACAATAGATATCAGAGCATAAAACAGCCATCTGCACAGGTAATATGGATTATCCTGTTGCTAAACATTAAACTGAAGCAAACCACGGCTCACCATCTTCATTGAGGTTCCACTGAATGAGAGGGTTGAGACATCAAGAAGAGGAGGTGGTCTTTTGAAGAAGCTGGCCCAAAGAGAGATGTACTGGATATTTATGCTAAATACTATGATGCCAAGTGGACTCATTGTTGCATTTCCAACAAAAGTAGTAGGAGTGGTTTGTATTAGATGAAGCTGACACCGGAATAACATTTAGAGGTGTAGTATTTATTCTGTGATAGACCTTATAAGAACTGAATATGCTCTGACGTCTTGTAGAAAAAAGATTTACCAAGTTCTGGTTGAGAGAAAGTGTAACAAAGTTTATTAAAGGGAAAATGGACAAAAACAATTACTTGCACGTAATCAGAGTCTGACTCGTGTCAATCCAGGAGAGACTCTCCTGGACCAGGAAAAAAATAAGTTTTATACCTTTCTGTTGACAAATGGAGGTCATCCTGACCCGATAAGGTCACGACAAAGCGGCGCCTGTCTCCTCTCAGGTCTCAGAGCTTGGGCACATAAATCTGAAGACTGGCGTAGACTAAAGTCATAAATGACCTATGTTATCTTTAAGGAGTTAAGCTATATCCCAGATGTGCATCAGAAAGTACCAGCCTGTACCCACCTCAGAGGTCTGAGGAAAGATGAGGGTCACCATGTCCTCTCAATGAATCTACACATGCTCAAATGGAGAAATGAACAAATGGATAAATGTAAAATGTAATATAGGAACAATCAATTTAAATATAATTATTAAATGAATGAATAAATGTATTTAAAAAAGGAAGAGATGAATATGTGTGATTATAATGTAATATATAGAGCATAATAAGTAAAATTGCTTCCACAGATGAAGGCTCTGTGATGTGGGCCAAATAAATGACTCAGTGTGAGTATTTTGTTCTCCTTCCTTTGGATACTGAGATATCCCTTTTTCATTTTTGTTATGTTGTATACTTTGGCATGTCAAGCCTTGTTTTATTTTAATATGCATATTTTTTTTTATATTATATAAAGCACTTTGTGTTGCTTTTGGCATGAAAAGCACTTTATAAATAAAAGTTGATTTGATTTAATCTGGATGATGTTGTCTGTCCCATACTGCTGACATGGCGTGACTCAGGGATGACTAAGCGATGCCTGACCTGTTGCCAGGAACCCGAGCGTGATGAGGACTTGGTCACATCGTGCCAGAATTGGTGCTCCTCCCTGTCTCCACGTGTAATGCTGGAGCCAGCTCAGCGCAGAGATCTAGAAGAATTGCTCTTATCAATCTAAACTGGCTGATTGGTCAGTCATCCTCCTCAGCCTACATGTCCCTGAAGACATGCTCCTTCTCGATTCTACCATTAGCAATGTCTTCTAAGGGTGCATTCACAGACTAGACTCAGTACAATTAGGGGCTCAGTCCAGTTGGGGGCGGGGGTCAACATTCTTTCGGAACGGGATTGTGTATACAAAACACTTTAGCCAAACGTTTTGAATAATGTGTTCCCCTTCTTTCCAGAAGCGGTGCTGCTTACTAGCACCTGTGATATGTTTTCCTCTGACCATATATCTATCAGCGTTTAACCTCATCGTTACTCGTCTCACCACGAGTCAGTTCTAAAGACTAGTCTTGCACCCTAGCATGTTTTGGTAGCATTTTTCCCACAATACCTTAGTAGACAGAGTCCCACATTTGTAGGTGGACCTTTTTTTGTCCACTTCTTTGCTTCTGCTTCTTTGATCCAAAGCAGACTTTCCGAAAAAAAAACAGAATCAAATTTGAATCAAGAAGGCTGATGCGAATGGGCCTTAATGGTGTCAAAGCTGTCTTTGCACCTTTACTCGTGGCTTCACACAGCCATTTAAATGGTATGCACATTATTGGCTACACTTTGTTTATTTTCTCGTGGCTTTGTTCTTATTAAATATCTGACAGTGTTTTTTTCTCATTGAGTATTAGAATGTATTTTATTTCATGGTTGTCGTGGCTGTCTGCGTGCCTCGCACCCCAGCTCTCATTGATGCGCATTAACATCTTCACGTGACATAAACAAAGAAAACTTCATTCTGTTTTGGATTTAGGTTATGAAAATTATTTTATGACGTAACATATGTGAGAAAATTAAGTTACATGTGGTTTTATGTTCAGCCATAAATCATCAGTGCTTAAATATATGAAGAAATTTTAAAAAATCCATCTTGACTTCATAAAATTTGGAGGTACATATTTTAGTGTACAAAGATGAGTTTCAGTACTTTCCATGACAAGAGTTTGCATGGGGTAAGCATATTCTCACAGCAGATTTGGCAAATTTGTGTGGTGGTGCACACAGATTCACTGAAAGTTGTTTTTTGTACATTCATACGCAGCATTCAGAACATTTTGATCCATACCCAGTGTTGGTACCTGAGGCTCCAGACCGCCCTCTGTCGAGCTTTGCCTCCTCCAGAGCATTACCGGACAAGCAAGTATTCTGGCTAGAGTCCATGACGACCCTCCTCAGAGGCTTCAACATAATTTGCGTAATCCAAGACAAAATACTAAGAAGAAAAAAGAAAAGAAAAATCTTTTATGTTTCTGTCACAAAACAGGGCTGAAGATGAAAAGAAAGCACCCCAATGAGGGACCAGGAGGCACCAGATTTAGTAAATAAGAAGCCCTGCCAAGGCAGGTTGTTCCATAAACTAAATTAACAAAATCAAAACTCTGAGAACAGACGGACAAACAACAGAAAACAGCTACAACAAAGAGGGACAAACAAGGATCTGGCACCCAGCGAAGGAAAACCTGGCACACAAATACCGAGGGACTAACGATTCATTAGAAGCGGTGAGATAATTAACAGCTGAGAACAAGGTGTGACTGGGCTTTAGGCAAATGAAAGCTAACTAGAACAACTAAGAAGAGCTAGAAGAACTAAGCCAAAGCAGAATTAAAATCCAAGATTTTACTTTTGTGTCCCCTTACAGCATCTGTTTGGTATTTGTACTGGTCCAGTTGGAAAGTTATGTCACTGGAGGCATGGTGGGAAAAGGTATTACCCAAGGACAGAATAACTGGGATGAAGCGGAGTTCTAACCATCAGTCTGTTATTGGACGACGTTATCCACTCTACTGTCTGAGCCACCGCTGACCAAATATTTGCATCCTCCTCTCAGTCATCCTCCTGAAATCGGAGAAGATTGAGAAAAGAAGACAGAATGTCCAAATTGAGAAAAGCACAAATTTGAAAGACAGTCTACGGAAGTTACACTGAACGAACTGGGCACGAGCAAAAGTTACGCAACAGGATGGCAGCAATTTTCAGTCATGGATGAAAAAGTGAGAAATAATATAATATTTTGAATGTTGATATGTGCTGTTTTAAATGTTGTCAACTGTGATGTGCAAATAAAGAGTTTTTGTATGTTCAGGGTAGTAACTTTGTGTTGTGGTTAATTGTGTTGTGTTTTTGTTTTTTGTGGAGGGTTGTGGCTTTTGTATTGCTGTGACACTTCTGGGCCACTGTAAGTATTTGCATCAGTCAAAGAAAATGTAATCAGAAGTTGGATTTCCCACTTTCCAGACCTGAATCTTATGATTTATGTCATTCACCAGAGGCAGCTTATAAAGTCTGTGTCAAATCTTTCTTTTGTTAAAATTTTACTAACTAAAGCGCTGGATAAAGAAATTTCAGAGCATTATGACAAACAGCTGTTTCCAGTAAAATTGGCTGTATAACACTGATAAAAATTTGCTGTTTGCAATAAACCAAACCTCTTTTTTTCAACTTATATTGCAAGTTGATTGAAAATTATGCAATTCCAAAATCCCTTTTCTGAGAGATTTTAAATGTAACACTGGTGCATATGTTGCAACATGACTCAAAAACTCCAGGAAAACATAATGCAATCAAGGCATATATGTTTATGTATTGTAAATAAGATAAGGCATTCGAACGTAGATTAATTTAGTCATGCTTATGACAAATGTGGCCTTATTTGGGTTAAGATAAATAGAACAATGATTACACGGCAGTCCCTTATTCAGAGTAAGGTCTGAGAATACTGTAGTTCATTTCAAGAAATCCACTTTGCTGCATTATCAGCCTGTGAACAAAAGGTTAAATTTACAGGAAACACTCCACAACCACCAAAAGAGAGGAATCCTTTGCAGGCAGCCCATTTGCTCGCAGCACGAGGAGAGCTGTCAAAGCTCCAGTTGTTGGGATATCTAAGCTGAAAATGGTGCTGCAAATCAAGTCCACATACTAACGATCATTTCAAGACTAAACCATACTTTAAAACCCCATCAGATGTTTTCTCTACATAACACAGTCTTATTAACACTGATCTGTCAGAGAAGAACAACTGACTTACCAAATTGTAATTATTCAGCTAATCTCAAGATTGATGTCGTTAGACCGGCTGATGAATACAGCTGCAAACATTTCATGTTAAGTTACATATATGACAAACTCTAAAAAAGAACAAGAAATACACAATCAATGTTTTCTTTTCCCCACCACAGGTCAACTTAATCTGACATAAAACGTTTTTGGTAGCTAATTACAGCAAAGCTAAAGGAAAGATTTTGCAGTCATTGGGCAGATTCTGTAAGTTTTATCATTACTGAACTCAACTCGGCCTCCTTTTGACAGCACAGTGTAACAGTAGCTAGCACAGTGGTGTGCTAGTTAGCGATATCACCCTCTTGTCACTTGAAGAAGATTCCTGGTATGAATTTCAGCTGCTGCCTTTCTGTCTAGAGTCTGTGTGGGTTTTCTCATGGTAGTTTCTTCTGTGGCTAATGGGATAAACTCCCACTCTATGCCACCCTGAACTAAATGAAACAGGTTTATAGGATGAAAGAATAAAGTAACAGATCTGGGCCTAATTTATCATTAGTTTGTAGAAATTGGCCTAAAGTCCAGCCTACAAATTAAATTTATAATGTTCGTCAGTACAGAAAAATGTGTCAAATGTGTGGAGGCCAGTTGTTGGAATGCTAGTATGTGATCAGCTGATGATAAATCCCACATCTTCTAAATCAATAGTTCCCAACTTGGGGTCCCAGGACCCCCATTGACTAAAGGGGGTCCCTGAGGCTTTGACTATTCAGAGCCGGTGTGATATAAATTAAGGCTATGTCCACACAGAGACAAGTTGAGGTGTATTTGCTTTAGTGTTTTATCATTTGGGTGTTTTATTCAGATGAAACTAGTGTTTTGGGAGCCAGAAAACTAACTTTGCACCATTTCATTAATGAGACATCTGAGAAATGCACAGTGCAGATGAATTGTATCATGGAAATTTCGCTTTCTAAAGGTTTTCTAACAGTCATGTGTGTCCTCATAGCCTGTGTATAAAGCCCAAAAATGAGAAAATTCTGTCACCTTTCTCACCTCTCAGATGCGTCTGAGATCTTTCCCTTTGTGACCTCACAAATGGATAGACACTGTTATATAGTGGATACTGTCACTGACACTCTTTAGCATTTTGAACACTTATAAAGCAATTTGGGCTTCAAATCTTTCCAGTTTGCAACTCCAGAATTACTTCTGCTCAGAATGCAGCATCATGTCTTCAGTGATTTTAAGCAAGAACATTTTTAAGGGTGCAGGTCACATTAATTCAGCATTAGAAATTCACACTGCTGTTTCGCAGGAACAGCAAATTCTACATTTAACTGTATTGATTGAGCCACACTTGGTGGGGGATGTTTTAAGCCCCGTTTCTACGAAGGGTGGAGGGCAGGATGTGAAAATTGGGAAGGGTACCCTAAATCTGACCCGACCCATCCTACTTTTATATGACCCGTCTGTTGGGGTACCAACGATACAACCGAAAAGGGTGGCGCTGGACACACTGCAATTTATTGATTGGTTGAAAAAACGTCACTTCCTGTGCAACCTGGCAAAAAAAAAACAAAGCAGGAAAGGCTCCTTGTTTAGAGCAACAGATTTTCTTTTTGTTGATTAAATCTCTGTTTAAAATGCCGTAAAGCAGCGCCAGGAAGGAAGAACACAAACTGCTGGATGTCTGCCATTCTCCTCCTTTGTTTCTGAGTTGTGTTTTGGTTATACTTAAAGAAACGTGTTGCGCTATTAAGTAGCTGAGGCATCTATCGCTGTCCGACTGATACTTCACTTCTCAGGTAAGGTTACGGTTAGCTGTGGGAACGCAACGAGACTACAGTTTGCAAACCAAGTCCGCACCCTCACCGTCCCGACCCTTACCCGTTGGCAGAAACAAAGTTTTACATTACAATCCCCAGATTTTAACTTCAGCTACCTTAGTCAAAGTAATTATTTTCTTTTCCATGTTGTGGCCCACAAACTGGGTGTTGACTGGGTTAAAACTAAATTTAAGCTTCCCCAAATAAAAAGGGTGAATTTAAAGCTACTACTTGTTGGTCTCTCTGAGTTAGGTAGGGTTGAAGTTGGAGTATAATATTGTGTCACTTCCTCAGATCTTGAAGATAAATTGCACTTGTGCCGATTTTATCAAAATTAATTTCATAAAGATACAATATCCTCAGAAGGAAAATCAGATCAAACAGAGGGAGAAACACAGACTACAACCAGCAGAGAGACGACAAATCAATAACACACAGTCATGAGCTCACAGTGGAAATTTGTCAGAGCAGATTTATAGTAACTCCTCTGCATGAGGAGTTTTCCTGCAGGCAAAAGATTAAAGCTCAGTTCAAAGAGGACAACGCCCACAATCAGCTTGAAAAAGAAGCACGAGGATCAGGTTTGGTCTGAACTAATAATTTGGTGAGTGCACAGCAATGACTCCACATGTGAGTGACTTCCTGTCTCCTACGTGTTGGGTTCTAACTGCATATTTTACTTGTCTGATATGACGGTCAATATGTTGGACTGGGAGGCTACAGAGTCTTAAATTAATTTATGACTTGGCAAAGACAAAAAAGAAGACTACATGTTGGTCACACGGCATCACTGATTATCGACAACTTGCATGATGCCATCAGGAAGAGTCTCATTAATGACACCATCACACAAAAATGTTGATAAGCAATAAGATAAATGTTCTTTTGTTGGGGAAAGCTTAGGGGAAAAACTGGACAGTGGATAAGAAATAGGTTATCCAAGAAGCTTTTTTTTATCTTTTGCAGCTGAAAAAATGAGATCTTCAACTCTCCATCTGTCATCAGACCAAAGAGATAAAACTTCTGACAATAGTGCTCTGGTTTATGTGATTCATGAACAAAGAGGAAATCAGCTAATCATGAATGGTCTGGACCGCCTTGACAGAGAATCAAGTAGGTGGAGACTCTGGATTTTCCCAATCGCTCAAACCTCAAATTTAAACATTTTTCCCATTTATTTTTCCATCCATTATATTTGTTTATTTTACTTTTTCACAAAATTGACAGTGTCCAATATTTATTCAGAAATTTGCAAATATCTGACTCAACATTTGCACTAAATGTCATCGACTTTTGTTCATCGTCGTCTGTACTCTCCCTTTTCCCCTCTTCCCGTCACCTGAAATTCACTAAACAGATGATGGAGCAGGTCAATGCTAGACTCAGACCTACCTCCCAGACCAATAAACCCCCCACCAGAGCGGCAAAAGGGAGGGCGCCCTGCCCGTCTTGTCCCAGCTTCATGTTTTGGATGGAGGATGTGTGGAGGGCCCAGGCTGCGTGGATTACGGCAGTCATGATTTTTCCTAGTACAAACTGGATCCCTGTTTGTTATTAGAAAGTTAAAACATATCTCTACTGTACTGTCTGGAGAAATGTAGCTCTGTCAGAACACAGAGAGCTGCTTTCTGAAAGATTTCCAAGTAGAGATAACATACCCTGTGAGCCACAGCGTGCCCCCAAACATAGAGTAAACAATTCTAAACCCAAGTTAGCTTTGTAAAAGCTTAGGTCTTTAGCAGAGAAAACACTTTTAATTAATTATTTTATCACTGAGCACAACCTTGATTTTATGTTTTTAACTGAAACTTGGTGTTACAACCCCGGCTCTGCTAGGGGAAACGGGTTGCCAACATTAAGGACAAGAAATAGGCCAAAGGGAGAGTTTGCAATTTAAATTAAAGAATCATTTCAGTGTAAGCAGTCATGTCTTTGAAATTTTCCTTCTTTTGAACACGTGGTTCCTCAGACCTCTTCCAGAGGCATGTTTCTAAATATTTAATGACTGTGTTTTCTTTGAGAGTACGATTTCAGTTCACACAAATGTCTCAATGGAGGTGATCACAAAACGGTGTATAACTGAAAACAAGAGTGGGATGTTTAACCAGGTCTTCTCTTTAACACCTGCCCTGTCAGGGGGTTCAGTCAGTGAGCTTGTCACTAGTTTTAATGCAAAAATGTTAAATATGATGGATGCTATTGCTCCTATTAAGGTCCTTTTTCTTTTTCTTTTGTTGAACCTTTATTTAACCAGGAATGTTCCATTGAGATTAAAAACCACTTTTGCAAGGGAGTCCTTTCCAAGAGGCAGCAACAAGTATCAATTACAAGAATTGACAATTAAATTTACTTACAAATGAATAAAAACAGTTACAAGTTAAGGAGGCTGTCTCAGGTGCTCACAGTCTGGTTTTAAAATCATTCAATAAAATAAATTCGGTTAATTTCCAGTCCTTTTGCATCATGTTCTATGTGGAAGAGGCAAAGAAGACAAAGGGCCTTTTTCCCAGTTCAGTGCGGCCAAATAGTACAGAGAGCAACAAATGATTATTTCACCAACCATACGAATCAACATTTCTCTGTTTAAGTTACAAATACAGAAGGGCATTAGTCCAAGCATGGCCTTGTAGATAAAAGTGTACCAGTGTCCCAACCTCCTGGTGGACAAAGAAGGCCAACCCACTCGAGAATATAGTTCACAGTGATAGTCAGGGCTCTACAATTTGTAATAAACCTCAAAGAAGCATGATAAACAAAATTAAGCTTTCTCAGACATTGAGCTGAAGCATTCATATACAACAGATCTCCATAATCTAAAATGATTTTTAAAAAGTTGCAATGAAAAGCCACTTTTTCACCTCAAAATAAAAAAAGATATTTAGAAAGAAATAAAAAATTTTCAGTTTGAGTTTCTTCACAAGATTATCAATATGGGGTTAGAAAGTGAGATCAAGCAGGATTCCAAGATACAAATGAACTAACTCAGTTTCATTTCTCTCAAGAGTGGACACTATGGGGATAATTTGAGAAACCTACTTAAATCCCTGATTCAGGAATATTTGATGAACATTTAATTGAGAGGAATCCTTTTTCATTGTTTCTTCTAACAGTGAATGAAAAGGACATTTTGAGTATTGTTGTGAAACAAAAAGAGCAAACCTTCCAGTGTCAATATGTTTCTAGTAAAAAAAAGTCATTGAGGGCATTTCTAAACCTTTAACATACATCTTTATTTATCATTTCAAACTGGTGTATTTCCAAATTCTATTCTGTTCTATTCTACAGATATTTAGCAGACGCTTTTATCCAAAGCAACTTACATTTGAGAGTAAGAACAACACAAGCAAGAATTCAAACATGATGGGACATCATAATTAAGTAATTAAAATAAAATAAAGACAGCTAAAGTCATCCCCCTGTTCTAGACCTGTCATGATCTGTGGTGTGTGGCTCAGTTTTTCCAGCCGCCCTGAACGCCTCAGCTCCACCAGCTCTTGATTAGGGCTGATGCGCTTCACCTGTCCCAAGCCCTATTTATACAGCTCTGCAACATTCCTCCAGTGCCAGATCATCTTGGTTCTTCCCTGCACGTATCCCGCCTGAATTATCCTGCCTACCTGCCCGCCCGACGCTGATCTGACTTTGGACCTGGATTCTGATTCTGCCTGCCCCCTGTCTGGTACTCTGCTTTGGTTGTTGTTTTGGATTACTTGGCTTACTGACCCCTGGCTTGTCTAACAGGATTGGATTTCGGATCATGGACTTATTTATCTGCCCCTTCAAGGATCATTCACATCCTGCTTCTGCGGCCCCCTCATTCAAGCGCTCCTGCCAGCCACCTGTATTCCCCCATTAACCTCTCCTCTGTTCAGCAGCTCTTCTTCCTCAGTCTTCCTCCTGGCGGCCCTTCTCCAGTCACTGGTTTCAACACTCTGCGCTCCGTTGGATACCCACTGCTGGTACGTGGATTCTCAGTCCCTCTCAGAGTACTCATCAGCGGCCTGCCTCCTAACTCCCTTCTTGTGTGTCCACAGACCTCTGAGCGGAGAAAGACCGGATTGCACAATCACATAATTCCACTCTGTACAATAAAGATCTTATACCTATCCCTGGGAAACTGAGTATCTTTTGAGTCCACGCATCTGAAACATGACAAGACCGGAGACAAACATAATTTCAATAACTACAGACCTGTCTCCTTATTACCACAATTTTCTAAAATACTGGAAAAACTCTTCAATAACAGATTAGACTAATTTTTAGAAAAGCACAAAATACCTGCTGAGAATCAGTACAGGTTTCGATCAAACAGATCAACATCACTGACAATAATAGAGGCAATAGAGAAAATTACAAATGCTGTAGACTGCAAGCAATATGCTGTTGGGTTATTTATTGATTTAAAAAAGGCTTTTAACCCCATAAACCATGAAATATTACTTAAGAAACTGGAAATAATGCTAGATTGGGTAGAAAGTTATTTACATGGGAGAAAGCAATTTGTGAAATTGGGTGATTGTGTCTCATCATGTTTGGACATTGCATGTGGTGTCCCCCAGGGGTCATTGTTGGGCCCTAAATTTTTCATTTTGTACATTAATGATGTATGTAATACTACTAAGGTATTGCATTTTGTGTTGTATGCTGACACAAATGTTTTTGTTCTGGGGACAATTTACAAAAATTACAGAAGGATATCACGATAGAAATGAACAAACTAACAAAATGGTTTGACAGAAACAGGTTGTCATTAAGTCTGAGTAAGACAAAAATGCTGTTTGGAAATTGTGCAAATAATATATGTTTCCAGTTAACCAAAGACAGATCATGATGATAAGCTTGTTCATTAAATTTCTTATAATTCCTCTTGGAAATAATGTGTAATTTACATTTAGGAATTTTAGTGTATCTGCAAGCTGCAACAACACAATGATCAAATCATTGCAAAAAACATCCAAAGATGTGAATTTATGAGGAACATTTGTTAAAATTAAATCAATCAATGTAGACTTTTCAGGGCTTTTAACCCTCCTGTTATGTTACGGGTCAAATTGACCCGTTTTAACATCTGAAGATCTAGGAAAAATAGTTAAAAGTGTAATCAACATATAAACTGAAAATGGTTCATCTCACAACCATAACCATATTTGTTTATATCACATAGATACTGTTCGGGTCAATTTGACCCAGCAGTCAAACTGGAGGCAAAGGGGTATCAGAAATGACAGACTCTTTCTTTGCAAATGTGAGACATATTTCACCCCAATCTCACACTTAGAGACATACACACAGACACACAGGTGCAGGTATAATGAATTTTGATAGGAACCATTTATGTTCTTGCGGGAAAACTCCACCCACATTCAGTGGACACTCAACAGGGCAGGGGCAAAACATATAAAGGATTCTCTGCATGGGAGTCCTACCAACATTACCCCTCCTTTACACCGGGGAGGCAAGTTTTATCTGGAGCATGTCATGTGTGGAGCGGCTGAGCGTGCAGTCCACCTAGAAGGATCTGCAAGATCACGAAATCAAAAGAAGAGTGGAGAATTATGTGATTCTCCACTTCCATGATAAACGTGTCGTCGTCTGTGGTGACTGCTCCCGTGTCTGATTCCCTGTCTGCCCTTATTTGAACTGCGGAATTGACGCATTCTGGGTGCGTGAAGTGTCAAAAATAGACTTGGTGCAAAAATTTAACAGAGCGCTGTGACAATGCACTTCTGGGGCGCTTCTGATACGAGCTGCAGCGCACCCGGTGGAAACCAAACCATTGACTAAAGCGACTGAAGCTGTGCAGCCGTAAAGTGCCGCACACACACCTGGTGTAAAACAGGGGTTACACTCTGTCAGGCAGACCTTTACAAAATGAGCAGCAGAAGCACAAAGAGTCCAGTCCAGGAGGTTCTGGAAGTCATCTTTGATCATGACAGTGAAATAGAGGAGGATGTGTCTGAAGATGAAGACTATCTTGAGCTAAATTCTGATTCAAATGATTCTGTTTTTGAACCAGATGAGGGAAATGACATTCCTACTCCTCCAAGCAAGTTATTCATGTCAGAAAATGGTGAAATACAGTGGTCTTCATCCCCAAATATGTGTCAGGCCAAACTATCTGCAGAAAACATAACAAAGACAGTGCCAGGGCCCACTAGGATGGCAGTGACTTGTGTGACAGGCATCAAGTCAGCTTTTGAGCTGGTCATGCCTAATTCAATATAGAAAATCATTCTTGAAATGACCAATCTAGAAGGGAGGCGTGTTTTTGGGGAGAAGTGGAAGGAGCTGGACAAAAAACATTTAGTTTGAACATGTTTTTTTTTTTATTTTTATTTTTTATGAAAAACAACAATTACCTGTAAGAGGTAATGAACACCACTGCATTAACTATTGATAGAATAGTTAGTAATGGAGTTAGTAATGAAATATTAACAATGCTTGTTAGGAATTTTTTGGTTTTGGACATGTTTTGGATAATTAAATATGCACCGGGTCAAATTGACCCGGGGACATTATTGCTGTTCCTGACAAATGAACATAACAGGAGGGTTAAGATTTGGCCTAGTTGATTGATTGATCAACTGGCTTTTTTACAGAATCACAGAAAGATTTCAATTCATCAGAAGCTGCGTTTAACCAATCCCAATTGAAATCTCCTGCCATTAAAAGGTCTTTATAATTTAATTTAGAAAGAAGATGCTTTAAGGATGATGACGCTTCCTTGGTGGCAGATGGAGGTCTATAACAACCAACTACAGTTATAAAAAAGGATCTAGCTATTTCCACATTCAAGGCCAAAAGCTCCATTTGCTTACAGATAGACTCAGACAAAACAAATGAGGTATCAAATCTTGATTTAACATAAATGACTACACCACCACCTTTTTTAGGCCTGTCAGTACTGTAAATATTGTATCCAATTATAGTAACGTAATCATTTATAACAGGTTTTGTCAGCCACGTCTCAGACATTATCACAATGCCTGCATCTGTTGATCTAACCCAAATTTTGACTATGTCTATTTTGCGTAATAAACTGCACACATAATACACATACGCAGATGACACGCACATATATATATATATATATATATATATATATATATATATATATATATATATATATATATATATATATATATATTAAAATGTCACCAGGAGACCAGGAGGAGATTAATGACTGGATGTGTTTAACTTTCTTCAGTTAAACAAAAACAAAACTGAGGTGATTGTATTTGGAGCCAAAGAGAAACAGTTAAAGGTCACCACAAAGCTTCAGTCTATACACCTAAAAACCACCAACCAGGCCAGAAATCTGGGTGTATTGATGGACTCAGACATTAACTTTGAGAAACACATTAAAGCAATCACAAAGTCACCCTACTATCACTTTAAGAATATATCAAGGGTAAAAGATGTGATGTCTCAGCAGGACCTGGAAAAACTAGTCCATGCTTTCATCTTTAGTCAGCTTGATTATTCCAAAAGTGTTTTTAACATTTTCTACCTAAAAAATCAATTAGACACCTGCAGCCTATTCAGAACTCTGCTAAAGTTTTAATCTCCAGCATTAAAGCTGTCAGAATATTAAGTTCATTACTTGTTCAACTTTTGCTTTAGATTTTTTTTGGATTTGTTTTTATCTTCCCACTCCTCCTTGATAGCTACACAAAGAAAGAAAGAAAAAGAAAATTTTCTTTTTAGAATTGCTCAAGTCTGCATTCCCACGAGATCAGACAGTGTGGTGAGCTTTCATACTGAGGAGGTGAAGCAGTCATCTGGCTGTTATTAGGTCAGTGGTTAGATCTTTGGGTTCCTCAGTTCACATGTGTGGGTGTCCTTGGGCAAGACATTAAATCCTACCCTGAATCTGATGCATTCATGGTGTGTGATGTATAGTAGGAAAAAAACACTATAATAAATGCTGTATGTATGTATGTGTGTGTAAATATTGCTTGTTGGCATAAAAGGAGCTTTGAGTAGTAAAAGTTTTATGAAACCAGCCCATTTACCATTTTAGTAAAGTGTGGCTTGTTATACTATAATTTACAGTACAGATTTGATACAGTGCTGTAACCATTACTGAAAAAGGGAATAAATTATTTATCAAAGGTCTTATTTGATACATTTTTTCAACAATTTCACATGAGTTTCAGAGGTCCAGC